>NC_064618.1:808310899-808415899 GCF_023898315.1 Schistocerca nitens | reverse complement strand
CGAGAAAGTGGTAGGTGTCTTTGATGAAGGATGGGAGACTGCATGTAATGGGTTGAAGGTGTTGATCTACGTAGGCAGAGATACGTTCTGTGGGGGCTTGGTAACCAGCTACAATGGGGCGGCCGGGATGATTGGGTTTGTGAATTTTAGGAAGAAGGTAGAAGGTAGGGGTGCGGGGTGTCGGTGTGGTCAGGAGGTTGATGGAGTCAGGTGAAAGGTTTTGTAGGGGGCCTAAGGTTCTGAGGATTCCTTGAAGCTCCGCCTGGACATCAGGAATGGGATTACCTTGGCAAACTTTGTATGTGGTGTTGTCTGAAAGCTGACGCAGTCCCTCAGCCACATACTCCCGACGATCAAGTACCACAGTCGTGGAACCCTTGTCCGCCGGAAGAATGACGATGGACCGGTCAGCCTTCAGATCACGGATAGCCTGGGCTTCAGCAGTGGTGATGTTGGGAGTAGGATTAAGGTTTTTTAAGAAGGATTGAGAGGCAAGGCTGGACGTCAGAAATTCCTGGAAGGTTTGGAGAGGGTGATTTTGAGGGAGAGGAGGTGGGTCCCGCTGTGATGGAGGACGGAACTGTTCCAGGCAGGGTTCAATTTGGATAGTGTATTGGGGAGTTGGATCATTAGGGGTAGGATTAGGATCATTTTTCTTCGTGGCAAAGTGATACTTCCAGCAGAGAGTACGAGTGTGGACAGTAAATCTTTGACGAGGGCTGTTTGGTTGAATCTGGGAGTGGGGCTGAAGGTGAGGCCTTTGGATAGGACAGAGGTTTGGCCTTTGGATAGGACAGAGGTTTCAGATTGGGAGAGAGGTTTGGAGGAAAGGTTAACTACTGAATTAGGGTGTTGTGGTACCAGATTGTGTTGATTGGAATTTTGAGGTTTTGGAGGGAGTGGAGCTGGAAGTGGGAGATTGAGTAGATGGGAGAGACTGGGTTTGTGCGCAATGAGAGGTTGTTGAGGTTTGCTGGAAAGGTTATGAAGGGTGAGTGAGTTGCCTTTCCGGAGGTGGGAAACCAGGAGATTGGATAGTTTTTTGAGGTGAAGGGTGGCATGCTGCTCTAATTTGCGGTTGGCCTGTAGGAGGATGCTCTGAATAGCCGGTGTGGATGTGGGAGAGGAAAGATTGAGGACTTTTATTAAGGATAGGAGTTGACGGGTGTGTTCATTGGCTGAGTTGATGCGTAGGTGAAGATTAGGTGGGTGAGGGCAATGGATTGTTCAGTTTGGAACCGGTATAGGGACTGATGGAAAGAAGGGCTGCAGCCAGAGATGGGAACTTTAAGTGTGAGGCCTTTGGAGGTTATGCCAAATGTCAGACAAGCCTGAGAAAATAAAATATACGAGCGTAATCTGGCTAGGGTGAAGGCATGTTTGCGGAGGGAATGTAAATAAAACTTAATGGGGTTGTTGTGGGGGTGTTGTGAGGGTGACATGGTATTGAAGGTGGAAAGTTTAACATGAGGTTGAAATGAAAATGGAAGATAAAAAATATATGGGGAGAGATAAAGGTGAACAAGAAAGCAACTGGAGATCTGGTATTAAAAAAGGCGAAAAAGTGTTGGTTGAGTTGATCCTGTGGTGAACTTGGGTTGGTAGACAGCGATGTGCATAAAGGTTAGGTGGTTGTGTTGCCGCTAAAACACGTTAAAGGACGGAGAAATTCGGGAAAATTTCGAAAAAACGTATTAAAAGGAGTGGTGTTGTGGTGAAAGATTACGAAAATGGGGCTAAAATTGTCTGACGAAGAAATAATGACGTTAAAACCTGTGGGGAGCGGCTAAAATGATCAGTGATATGCGAAAAACGGATGTGGAAATAAAGTGAAAGTTATTAGAACTGGCCGAAATGGTTGTTTAATACGTGAAAGCAGCTGTTATTGAACTAGAAACGGTGGATTTTATAGCAGCGGTAGTGTTGAAAGCGGAAAATAAAATTTTTTTGGTTATGGTTTGGAAGTGGGTTATGTATTATTGAGTATATATAGGCGGGATAAAATTGTATAGTAGATTACGGTGAAAAGCGGAAGGTGAAAACAGAGTGAGATTACTGGAAAAACAGAGAGAGAATATAAAGAGAAAATAAGACGACAGGAAAGATTTCGAAATGCAACAGCGACAATAACAAACGTAATTGTTGGGTTCAAATTAATGATATGGTTATTATAGAGGGAAACATTCCACGTAGGAAAAATATATCTAAAAACAAAGATGATGTGACTTACCAAATGAAAGTGCTGGCAGGTCGACAGAGACACAAACGAACACAAACATACACACAAAATTCAAGCTTTAGCAACAAACTGTTGCCTCATCAGGAAAGAGGGAAGGAGAGGGAAAGACGAAAGGATGTGGGTTTTAAGGGAGAGGGTAAGGAGTCATTCCAATCCCGGGAGCGGAAAGACTTACCTTGGGGGGAAAAAAGGACAGGTATACACTCGCACACACACACATATCCATCCACACATATACAGACCCAAGCAGACATATTTAAAGTTTGGGCAGAGATGTCAGTCGAGGCGGAAGTGAAGAGGCAAAGATGATGTTGAATGACAGGTGAGGTATGAGTGGCGGCAACTTGAAATTAGCGGAGATTGAGGCCTGGTGGGTAACGGGAAGAGAGGATATATTGAAGAGCAAGTTCCCATCTCCGGAGTTCGGATAGGTTGGTGTTGGTGGGAAGTATCCAGATAACCCGGACGGTGTAACACTGTGCCAAGATGTGCTGGCCGTGCACCAAGGCATGTTTAGCCACAGGGTGATCCTCATTACCAACAAACACTGTCTGCCTGTGTCCATTAATGCGAATGGACAGTTTGTTGCTGGTCATTCCCACATAGAATGCATCACAGTGTAGGCAGGTCAGTTGGTAGATCACGTGGGTGCTTTCACACGTGGCTCTGCCTTTGATCGTGTACACCCTCCGGGTTGCAGGACTGGAGTAGGTGGTGGTGGGAGGGTGCATGGGACAGGTTTTACACCGGGGGCGGTTACAAGGGTAGGAGCCAGAGGGTAGGGAAGGTGGTTTGGGGATTTCGTAGGGATGAACTAAGAGGTTACGAAGGTTAGGTGGACGGCGGAAAGACACTCTTGGTGGAGTGGGGAGGATTTCATGAAGGATGGATCTCATTTCAGGGCAGGATTTGAGGAAGTCGTATCCCTGCTGGAGGGCCACATTCAGAATCTGATCCAGTCCCGGAAAGTATCCTGTCACAAGTGGGGCACTTTTGTGGTTCTTCTGTGGGAGGTTCTGGGTTTGAGAGGATGAGGAAGTGGCTCTGGTTATTTGCTTCTGTACCAGGTCGGGAGGGTAGTTGCGGGATGCGAAAGCTGTTGTCAGGTTGTTGGTGTAATGCTTCAGGGATTCCGGACTGGAGCAGATTCGTTTGCCATGAAGACCTAGCTTTCAGACAACACCACATACAAAGTTTGCCAAGGTAATCCCATTCCTGATGTCCAGGCGGAGCTTCAAGGAATCCTCAGAACCTTAGGCCCCCTACAAAACCTTTCACCTGTCTCCATCAACCTCCTGACCCCACCGACACCCCGCACCCCTACCTTCTACCTTCTTCCTAAAATTCACAAACCCAATCATCCCGGCCGCCCCATTGTAGCTGGTTACCAAGCCCCCACAGAACGTATCTCTGCCTACGTAGATCAACACCTTCAACCCATTACATGCAGTCTCCCATCCTTCATCAAAGACACCTACCACTTTCTCGAACGCCTTGAATCCTTATCCAACCCGTTACCCCCAGAAACCATCCTTGTAACCATTGATGCCACTTCCTTATACACAAATATCCCGCACGTCCAGGGCCTCGCTGCGATGGAGCACTTCCTTTCACGCCGATCACCTGCCACCCTACCTAAAACCTCTTTCCTCATTACCTTAGCCAGCTTCATCCTGACCCACAACTTCTTCACTTTTGAAGACCAGACATACCAACAATTAAATGGAACAGCCATGGGTACCAGGATGGCCCCTTCGTACGCCAACCTATTCATGGGTCGCTTAGAGGAAGCCTTCTTGGTTACCCAGGCCTGCCAACCCAAAGTTTGGTACAGATTTATTGATGACATCTTCATGATCTGGACTCACAGTGAAGAACAACTCCAGAATTTCCTCTCCAACCTCAACTCCTTTGGTTCCATCAGATTCACCTGGTCCTACTCCAAATCCCATGCCACTTTCCTTGATGTTGACCTCCACCTGTCCAATGGCCAGCTTCACACGTCCATCCACATCAAACCCACCAACAAGCAACAGTACCTCCATTACGACAGCTGCCACCCATTCCACATCAAACGGTCCCTTCCCTACAGCCTAGGTCTTCATGGCAAACGAATCTGCTCCAGTCCGGAATCCCTGAAGCATTACACCAACAACCTGACAACAGCTTTCGCATCCCGCAACTACCCTCCCGACCTGGTACAGAAGCAAATAACCAGAGCCACTTCCTCATCCTCTCAAACCCAGAACCTCCCACAGAAGAACCACAAAAGTGCCCCACTTGTGACAGGATACTTTCTGGGACTGGATCAGATTCTGAATGTGGCTCTCCAGCAGGGATACGACTTCCTCAAATCCTGCCCTGAAATGAGATCCATCCTTCATGAAATCCTCCCCACTCCACCAAGAGTGTCTTTCCGCCGTCCACCTAACCTTCGTAACCTCTTAGTTCATCCCTACGAAATCCCCAAACCACCTTCCCTACCCTCTGGCTCCTACCCTTGTAACCGCCCCCGGTGTAAAACCTGTCCCATGCACCCTCCCACCACCACCTACTCCAGTCCTGCAACCCGGAGGGTGTACACGATCAAAGGCAGAGCCACGTGTGAAAGCACCCACGTGATCTACCAACTGACCTGCCTACACTGTGATGCATTCTATGTGGGAATGACCAGCAACAAACTGTCCATTCGCATTAATGGACACAGGCAGACAGTGTTTGTTGGTAATGAGGATCACCCTGTGGCTAAACATGCCTTGGTGCACGGCCAGCACATCTTGGCACAGTGTTACACCGTCCGGGTTATCTGGATACTTCCCACCAACACCAACCTATCCGAACTCCGGAGATGGGAACTTGCTCTTCAATATATCCTCTCTTCCCGTTACCCACCAGGCCTCAATCTCCGCTAATTTCAAGTTGCCGCCACTCATACCTCACCTGTCATTCAACATCATCTTTGCCTCTTCACTTCCGCCTCGACTGACATCTCTGCCCAAACTTTAAATATGTCTGCTTGGGTCTGTATATGTGTGGATGGATATGTGTGTGTGTGCGAGTGTATACCTGTCCTTTTTTCCCCCCAAGGTAAGTCTTTCCGCTCCCGGGATTGGAATGACTCCTTACCCTCTCCCTTAAAACCCACATCCTTTCGTCTTTCCCTCTCCTTCCCTCTTTCCTGATGAGGCAACAGTTTGTTGCTAAAGCTTGAATTTTGTGTGTATGTTTGTGTTCGTTTGTGTCTCTGTCGACCTGCCAGCACTTTCATTTGGTAAGTCACATCATCTTTGTTTTTAGATATATTTTTCCTATGTGGAATGTTTCCCTCTATATATATATATATATATATATATATATATATATATATATATATATATATATATATATATATATATATAGTGATGAGACTTACCAAACAAAAGCGCTGGCAGGTCGATAGACACACAAACATACACACAAAATTCTAGCTTTCGCAACAAACGGTTGCTTCGTCAGGAAAGAGGGAAGGAGAGGGAAAGATGAAAGGAAGTGGGTTTTAAGGGAGAGGGTAAGGAGTCATTCCAATCCCGGGAGCGGAAAGACTTACCTTAGGGGGGAAAAAAGGACGGGTATACACTCGCACACACACACACACACACACACACACACACACACACACACACACACACACCCATCCACATATACACAGACTCAAGCAGACATTTGTAAAGGCAAAGAGTTTGGGCAGAGATGTCAGTCTAGGCGGAAGTACAGAGGCAAAGGTGATGTTGAAAGACAGGTGAGGTACGAGCGGCGGCAAATAGAAATTGGAGATTAGCGGAGATTGAGGCCTGGCGGATAGCGAGAAGAGAGGATATGCTGAAGGGCAAGGTGCCACCTCTGGAGTTCTGACAGGTTGGTGTTAGTGGGAAGTATCCAGATAACCCGGACGGTGTAACACTGTGCCAAGATGTGCTGGCCGTGCACCAAGGCATGTTTAGCCACAGGGTGATCCTCATTACCAACAAACACTGTCTGCCTGTGTCCATTCATGCGAATGGACAGTTTGTTGCTGGTCATTCCCACATAGAAGGCTTCACACTGTAGGCAGGTCAGTTGGTAAATCACGTGGGTGCTTTCACACGTGGCTCTGCCTTTAATCGTGTACTCCTTCCGGGTTACAGGACTGGAGTAGGTGGTGGTGGTGGGAGGTATGCGGATGGATATGTGTGTGTGTGCGAGTGTATACCCGTCCTTTTTTCCCCCTAAGGTAAGTCTTTCCGCTCCCGGGATTGGAATGACTCCTTACCCTCTCCCTTAAAACCCACTTCCTTTCATCTTTCCCTCTCCTTCCCTCTTTCCTGACGAAGCAACCGTTTGTTGCGAAAGCTAGAATTTTGTGTGTATGTTTGTGTTTGTTTGTGTGTCTATCGACCTGCCAGCGCTTTTGTTTGGTAAGTCTCATCACTTTCTTTCTTTTTAGATATATTTTTTCCACGTGGAATGTTTCCCTCTGTTATATATATATATATATATATATATATATATATATATATATATATATATATATATATAATTTTTTTTAAGAAAATGTTGAGTGGTACGTGCACATGCTATATTGGTTTCTCACAGTCACTGTGACCATAACTGCCATATTCCCATATTCTGCACTCTCAGTTTATTGTGAAACCAGTAAAATACAACACTACAACACTTTTACTCATTTCTGCTGTAACATTGTTAGCTGTATAATGCTCTTTACTTTGACAAATATCAGATTATTGTTCTTTGCAGTACAGCAGCAGTGTGTGTGTGTGTGTGTGTGTGTGTGTGTGTGTGTGTGTGTGTGTGTAGACTTTGTCAGAAAGAGAAGTACACCATCAGGCAGAAATTTATGACTACTGCAAATGACGGGCTTCAGTGTGGTGTTATTCCCTGTACTGTGCTTAAGGCGCTTGCCACCCCCCGCCCCCACCCCGCCGCGCCATTTTTCCCCTCCAGATGCTGATTCACCCTCCCCCCTGTTATATCTATATTAGATCATACACATCAGTACTCCATCCCAAAAAAAACAACAAAAATAAAAAAAAAATTGATTTGTGTACTGCACAAGGGAGCATTCAATAAGTAATGCGACACACTTTCCTCCTCAGCCAATTTTTCTTGAAAAAAAAAGTGGAATTTGTTGTGAGACATTGTGGAATATTCCTGAATCAGCTCCTGTAGTTTCATAAAGTTCTGATAGGTGATGACATTATACATAGACTTCAAAATAGTGGCTGTTACACAGGTACATTCCAAGCAGAGCCGTGATTGAGTTTCTTTTGACAGAAAACCAGAGCATCGTAGATATTCATAGGCACTTGCAGAATGTCTATGTGGACCAGGTGGTGAACAAAAGCATGGTGCATCACTGGGTGAGACATCTCTCATCATCACAACAAGATCATGCAAACCTGTCCGATCTCCTGTGTTCTGGCTGGCCGCACACAGCTGTGACTCCTGCAGTGTTGGAACATGCACACACACACTCATTTGAGGTGACTGATGTATCTCTCTCTCTCTCTCTCTCTCTCTCTCTCTCTCTCTCTCTCTCTCTCTCTCACCCACTCACCCACTCACCCACTCACCCACCCACCCACCCACCCACCCCTTGCTGTTCAACTGAATGTCTCTGTTGGTAGTGTTGACACACTTGTCCACCAGTTGGAGTACTAAAAGGTGTGTGCCCGCTGGGTTCCTGCCGCTTGACATAAGACTATAAAGAGCACCGAGTGACAACCTGTGTGTAATCACTTGTGCATTATGAGGCTGATACTGCATTCACAGGTGATGAGAGGTGGGTTTGAACCGGAAACAAAATGGCCTCGGAGTGACGCCACACAAACTCTCCGAGAAAAAGTTTAAAGCCATATCCTCTGTGGGCAAATTCATTGCGACAGTCTTCTGGTATTCCGAAGGTGTTATTCTGTTTCGTGTCCTCCCTCACGGTGCAACAATCAACTCTGAAGCATACTGTTACCTTCAGGAAATTGAAGAAACGACTTCAGTGTTTGCCACCACAAAAATTCAAACAAAATTATGCTTCTCCATGACAATGCAAGACCTCACGCAAGTTTGCATGTCTAAGAGCCACTCATAAAACTTCTTTGGACTGTTCTTCGTCGTCCACCTTACTGCTTGGATCTCACACATTCCATGTCTGCCCCAATAAAGGATGTTATGGGGGGTATGTGATTTTTCCAGATATTTTGTAGCCAGCGTCGAACCAATTCGTTGAGTGGAAGTGAAATCTCATGCTTTGAACAAGCTTTATTAGTAGAATTATATGCTCGTTTTGTTATCCAAAACAACCATTCAGAATATAAAGTTTTAATTATTATGCAAGAAAATATATCAGGGGACAAGTCCTGGATAGTGTATTTTATTATTTGCATGAGGTATTTTGCCTGGTCACTGTGCTGTTCCAAGGGAGTTGAAGATGTACTTGGAGTATTGGTGGGCTAATTAGTCAAAGGAGGCAAAGTGTCTTCTGCACCAGCCATGCTGTCAAGGAATACCAATGACCAGAAGTGTATAACAGTTATGTGTATTTATGTATTGAAAAAATTCTTGTTGTTCATTACCCAGAACATCTCCTGTAAAAAGATACTTATTAAGTAAGTGTTGTATTTAAAGACGCAATAAAAGGCTTAAAAGATTGAGGTTGCCAAGTGCTTGTTTTTAGTAAAAATTAAGTTATGAATAATATTTAATAAGTCAGGGGTTCATAGACTATTCAGAGCTGAAGATCAGGAGATAACTTAAAATATAAGCAAACCCTCAGCAGGAAGCAGCATGTGAATGATTGAGAGATTATTGATGCAGCAAGACTTTTGCTCTGACGGCAACCAGTGCGGGGGTACCGTGTGGGTGTTCAGGCCCTCCCAGTAAGGTGGCATAAGTCTGTTGAATTGATTGCAGGTTATGTTGAAAAATATGGTTTTGTAGCCAAAAGAGTTGGGAATAATATGGTGTATTGGAATCCTGAATAAAACCCACCTCCTTGAAAAACATAAGTTGCATTATTATTGAATATCCCTTATACTTGTGCGTAGAAGGAACTTTTTATTTGTGTAAAATAATGTACTCGAAAGTTCTTTAACTGCTCGTGCCTGAAAGTGCAGCATCAGGAACGATAGCAAATAAAATTTTACATATTGTGCATACACAGTGTAGTAGGAGGAATACACGAAAGTATTTGATTCCAGTGGACTACTCGGAAGCACGCCATTTTGTGTGGTTCATTGCCACTGCAGTTTAGCACCAACAGGCCTGTAGTGTTGATGACTTCTGTAGAATTTTTGAGACAGGCATAGCTTTGTTAGAATGCTGAGTTCATTAAACTGTAGCGATATTTGTGAATCGTCGTGCACATAAAAAAAGCTTCTCTCCTCTGACAAAATAATGCCAATGCTGATGGAATGTTTTTAAAATATTGCTTTGTTCTTGAATAGAGTCGGATTTGAAAGAAGAAAATGCTTTTGAGAATGAGTTACAATCCACACATGCTGATTTTCTGTCTTACAATCTGTGATTTCTGCTGCAAGGCATATGTCATCAATAAGCTGTCTGTAGACATACAGCACTCGTCACCATCATCAGCTGTAGAAGGAACAAAGCTGATAGTCCAAACACAAATGAAGTGTATGTTTGACGGATCCTCAACTGATCTGAAAGGTCAGGTAGCTGTATGTTTCTCTTTAAACTCTGTAAATAAAGAAATTACTGGAAAGATGTGCCAAAAGAAAATCAAATAATTGTAAATATCAATTAGCCAATTCTGAAGCAAAGAAATATTCCAGAACAAAAAGCAGAGTGACGCAAATGCCTTTGAAATATGTTTTTTTATGTATCCTATTTGCTGATGGCAAGAATTAAAAAAAAAAAAAATTGTACCATCTACATAATGATGCACACAGCATTCTCCTGTGTCCTGGGACTGGAGTGAGGGTTTGACGTGACCCGTGTTTGAATGGAGCCACAAGTTGTCTGTAACTCTGCAGATGTCAAAAAATTTGATCACGTTTTGCCACAACAGATGTATCTACAGGGGATAAAGTGGTGAAAAGAGACTGGTGGGTACATTGGTGGAACTGATGGCTGTGTAGTGCAGGAGTGGGACCAGGGTAGGGTATGGGTGTGGGAAGGGCAGGAACTAACAAAGGTTGAGGCCAAGGTGTTTATGTAAATGTACAATATATTCAGGGGGAGTTCTCACCTGCACAATTTAGAAAGCTGGTGTTCATACCGAGGATCCACATGATGCAGGCTGTGAAGCAGTCATTGAAGTGAAGAACGTTGTGTCGGACAGTATGCTCGGCAACTGGATGGTCCGACTGTCTCTTGGCCACAGTTTGTCGGTAGCCATTCGTGCAGACAGACAGCTTCTTAGTTGTCGTGCCCACATAGGCACGGCAGAATTGTTTCAGCTTAGTATGTGGATCAGATGACGGCTTTCACAGGTAGCCTTTGATGGTGTAGGTGACGCTTGTGACCAGACTAGAGTAAGTGGTGGTGGGACAATGCAAGGGACAGATCTTGCTTCTTCACCTGACATATATCGACATACGTACTCTGCAAGCCACCCCGTGTAGTATGGCAGAGGTTGCCCTGTATCACTACCAGTCGTTTTCTTTACTGTTCCACTTGCATACAAAGTGAGGGAAAAAATGACACACTGTGCCTCCATACAAGCCCTCATCTCTCTAACCTTCCCTCCTCATCCTTATGTGAAATGTAAGTTGGCAGCAGTAGAATCGTTGTACAGTCAGCCTCAAATCGTGAATCTCTCAATTTTCTCAACAGTGTTGCTTGAAGAGATTGTCACTTTCTCTCCAATGGTTCCCATTTGAGTTCCTGAAGCATCTCCATATGAAACTATCACTAACAGATCTAGCAGCCAGGACATTGCGTAGGTTTGTTGAGTGGTGGAATACCACTGTGAGAGAGGTCCGAAGGATACTGCGTTGGACATTCCTCATTTCAGGGCACAATGAGAGGTAGCTGGATAGCTGATGGAGAATGTGATGCAGTTGCTTCATTCCTAGACATTACTGAGTCACAAGGGGAGTTTCCTTTGTGGCCCGACAGTGGCACTCTGGGAGCTGATGGGTAACGGGAGAGATAAGGCACAGGTGCTCTGTTTCTATACAAGGTTGGGTGGGTAATTTTGATCTGTGGAGTGCCCAGTGAGACACTTGGTATACCTGGAGAGGGACTGCTCATCACTACAGATGCGACAGCCACAGAAGGCTAAGCTGTATAGAAGGGACGTCTTGCTGTGTAACGGGTTGCAGCTGTCGAAGTGGAGGTACTCCTGATGGTTGGTGGGTTTTATACAGACGGAGATACTGTTGTTGAGACAGAGGTTAACATTGAGGAAGATGGCTTGTTAAGTTGAGGAGGACCAGATGAAGCGAATGGGGTAAAGATGTTGAGGTTCTGGAGGAATGTGGATAGGATGTCCTCATTGTTGATCCAGATCACAAAGATGTCCCATGAATCTGAACCAGATGAGGAGTTTCAGATTCTAGGTGCTTGGAAAGTATTCCTCTAGATAGCCCATGAACAGGTTGGCATAGGATGGTGTCATGCAGGTGACCCTTGCTCTACCATGGATTTATTTGTGGTGATGCTTTCAATGGTGAAGTACTTGTGGGTGGTGATACAGTTGGTCATTGTGACCAGAGAGGAGGTTGTAGGCTTGCAATCAGTTGGGTGTTGTGAAAGGTGGTATCCAAAGTGGCAATTTATGGACTTTAGGGAAGTTAGTGTAGGCATCAATATTGATGCGCAGGATGCCTTGTGGTAAAGGAAGAGGAACTGTGGAGAATCAGTGGGGCAAGTAGTTGGTGTCTTTTATATAAGAGGGTAGGTTACAGGTAATAGGCTGAAGATGTTGGTCTATGAGAGTAAGATTCTCAAAGTGAGGGCACAGTAACCAGCCACAGTGGGGCTTCCTCGGTGCTTCAGTTTATGGACTTGTACTTCTAGGAAGCGCGTAGAAGGTAAGGGGTGTGGGGAGTGGTAGAGATGATGAGAGAGGTAGATTCAGGGAAGAGGTTCTGAAAGGGCCCTAGGGATTTGAGGAGAGACTGGTGATCCCGCTGGATTTCTGGAGTAGGATCACTGTGGCAGGGTTTGTAGGAGGATGGATCTGGCAGCTGGCAGAGTCCTTCTGCCAGGTAATTCTTGAGGTTGGTGGAGCCTTTGGCAGCAGGCACAGTTACAAGGTTGGGATCAGATTTAGGGTGGTGGATTGTGGTTCTTTCTTCAGATGTAAGATTAGCTTACGGGTTGAGGAATTTGGGGAATGATGATGAGGCAAGCTCTTTAATGAGTCCAGCATGTTCAAATAACTTACGAGAAAGCAGCCAGATGACATGTTTGATAACGGCCAATATTTTGATGGGAGCACACCCTGCCATTTTCAAGGCATAACTGCAGCAAGTATGATCTGTGCCAGGGAATTTAAAACCTTGGTTTTCAGAGAAACTCTGGAAAGATAAAACTACCTCTCTCTCTCTCTCTCTCTCTCTCTCTCTCTCTCTCTCTCTCTCTCTCTCTCTACTGAACGAGGTGGCGCAGTGGTAAGACACTGGACTCTCATTCGGGAGGATGACGGTTCAATCCCGCGTCCGGCCATCCTGATTTAGGTTTTCCGCGATTTCCCTAAATCGCTCCAGGCAAATGCCGGGATGGTTCCTTTGAAAGGGCACGGCCAACTTCCTTCCCCATCCTGCCCTAATCCGATGAGACCGATGACCTCGCTGTCTGGTCTCCTTCCCCAAAACAACCCCCCCCCCCACTCTCTCTCTCTCTCTCTCTCTCTCTCTCTCTCTCTCTCTCTCTCTCTCTCTTTTCAATGTTCCTTAATAACACTATGCCAATGGCTGGAAATACATGCCAGAATCTCCGTATTGTTATATTCCATAGGATGACCAGTGCCAATAAAATGTTCTGCAATGGCAGATTTGCTCAGATATTGTAAGTGTATTGTCTCTTACGTGTAGTACCCCAGTCTTCCACATTCCAGATAATATGATCAATTTGTGACATGCCATGACTGCACAGAATACAGTAGACACCCAGCTAACGTAGACCAAGATCACCTTTATGGAACCTAACAGAACTCTGATCTTAGATGGTGGCCAAAAAACACACTTCACATCATATTTCCGCTAAACCATTTCTGTTTGAAATGCTCCCTGCGTAAGGCAAAATGGCATAGACTTTGGTGCCACCTCCGTATTATCATCACTTACCCGGTGCATAGTTGGTTGCCAGTGAAATGCACATCTGATCTGATTTTCACTATAACCGTTCTGATGGAAGGTGACAGACTGTCATGATCTGAGATGAAATGGGGTACGTGAACCAAAGTATGAAGTATTCCTTCACAGTGATCTGAATAGTGACACCTATCAGCCTGCAGATACAAGTCAGACCAGGTAGGCTTCCCAGAAATAGCTTGCCTGAGCAATACATCAAGGAAGGGAAGACAGCCATCTTTTTGTGCCTCCACCAAGAAACAAATATTTGGATGGATTAAATAGAGGTGGTCTCAAAAGTTATTCAAATTCTCACTGCCATGGGGCCAAACAACATCTGAAAAAACATGCAGATTTCAAATGAGCCAAATACAAGAAACATTTTGTGAAGTCTTCCATAAGGAAATTGACAGTAATAGGTGACAACTGACTGCCCATCACAACTCCATCTGTTTGCTTGTAATACTGTTCATTGAAAACAAAGTAAGTGGAAGTCAACACATGTTGAAATTCAGCACCAGACCTAGCCTCAACCAACTATAGCAAATCATACAGGGAACATGAGTGAAGAGAGAGACCACTCAAAACTTAGTAGAATATCAGAGTCATTCATTCCCTCTAATCAACATAAGAAATTCGCTGAGATCTAAATGTCATTCTCACACTAGCCTGCTATAGGGCTCAACAGAATAGCAAAGTGTTTTACCAATTGATATGTTGGAGCACCAGTGTTACAATTAGTCAAAGATGAACCCCTTCCTTGTGGACCTTAGGGAGGCCATATAACCTAGAGGGAACATCTCAATAAGAATTAACACTTACAGCACGGTGCCTGTACGCCATACGGGTGCGGCCGCCCTGACGTTGGCGACGGCGCCCGTATACCGTACGGGCGAGTCTTGATTTTGCTCCGTAAGCGCGTTTAGTGCGTCTCCGAAGTAGTTTCGTCAACTAATGTGGAGGTCTTTCATTCTTCTTCCGCAAGAGGCAAGCACTTATCGGCTATCTCATCCTGGGAGCGGCTGCGAGCACTGCAAAGACGAAGTTACCTGCACTTCATTCACAGGTGTGTACGATCGTGAAAATACCGCGCAGTGAGTTGATGGAGGCAGAGATCTTAGATATTCTTTATGGAGATGCAGGATGTGAAATTGACAATTCTGACAAAGAGGATTCATACTCTCCAGACGAAAGTACAAATGATGATTCAGGTATGTATTTGTCTCAATTGTTCATAAAGTGAAGAGTTCATTACCTCATTTTGTATTGTGAGTACTGTCCATTACTTCACTTGCATTTAGTACCTCTTAGCACCAATCTTAGCATTATTTTTTTTTCTATGCAGACAATGGTACAGACCATCAGTCACCATCTGTGGTACCTGTTCGTGTGTGGCTCACTGAGCACAAAGAGCAAGATTGGTCAGAACTAGACGATCAGCCAGCACTGCCCGATTTCCAGGAAGTAGTCGGCGTAGCATCGCATTTTTCAGATGCCACTGAGGAGCTTCGATATTTTAGTTATTTCTTTGATGACGACTTTATTCGGCTCATCAGAAGTTAAATGAATCTGTACGCTGGTAACGTTATTACGACAATGAAACGCAAAGGTAGCCTGAAAATAAACTCTGTTTGGCATGAGTGGTCTGCAGTAAAATTGCAAGAGATTTACTGGTCTCTCAGTATTATTTTGCATATGTGCATCGTCAAATTACTGAAAATCTGTGATTATTGGTCAACAGACCCATTTCCGCAGACAGGATTTGCGAGTAAATTGTTGAGTCGCGATCGATTTTGCACTACATTGTCGATGTTACACTTGAATCACAATGCTATGTTCATTAGCGGAGGCGAAGAAAAGCATGACCCACTTCACAAAGTGAGGTCTTTATTTGATTTCTTTGTGAATAAAAGCAAAATCAGTTTTCGTCCATGCATGAATCTGACAATAGATGAGGCAATGTGTCTCTTTCGTGGTAGAACAAGCTTCAGAGTCTACATGAAAAACAAACCCAGTAAATATGGAATAAAATTGTATGCTCTCTGATTCATCAACTGGTTAGAAGCTAAACTGTGATGTATTTACAGGTTCTGCAGGCAGTGTTGACCTTGTAAAAAGGTTGTGTTCACAGTACTTTGCCAAAGGACGTTGCATTTATATGAATAGGTACTACACCAGTCCATCTCTTTTGGACATGTTGTGGGAAAATAAAGCTCTTGTAGTGGGAACTGTAATGTAAAACAGGAAAGGTTTGCGACGAATATTCAGAACACTAAAACTAAAAAAAAATATAGTTTTTCAAAGGAAACACCATCTCTTGGCAGTGAAGTGGAAGGCAAAACGAGATGTTTTTTGTCTTTCCACGAAGCATAAGTCTACCAGAACTAGTATTCAAGTGAGGGGCAAAGGTGGAATAGCAGAAATTGTAAAGCCAGATGTTATTATTGATTACAATAAGAATAAAGCTGGGGTTGACAGAGCAGATCAGTTCTCCAGCTATTATCCATTTGCCCGAAAAACATTGAAGTGGTGGTAAAAGCTGTTTTTCCACTTGTTTATTGTGTCAACTGTCAACAGTTTTATTTTATATAAAGAGAACACTAGGAAGAATGTATCCCTAGTAGACTTTATTCACAGAGTGGGGAAGAAATTGGCTGAGAAGCGTGGAAATATTTTTCAGCAACAAGCCGCTTCTTCCACACAAATTGAGAGGACATTTGCAAGGCACTTTCCATAGAAGGTCCCACCCACTGCAAACAAGGTGAATACTACTAGGTATTGCAAAGTATGTTCAGACAGGAGGAAGAAAGAGACGGATGGGTAAGCGCATCGGGAAGGAAAGTAGATGGTGGTGCAAGGACTGTGGTGTTGGCCTTTGCGTCCCACAGTGTTTCCAGGATTTTCACACAAAGGCTAACTACACCTGAACTATTAAAATACTCTAGTTTACAGGTACCTGCAGTTAGACAGTCCAGTGATATTTTGTTTCAAATTTTGATACAATAATAATGGCATTACTCAAGAGATAGATCATGTAAAACTTTTTTATCCACGATATTTTTGTGTTTTATTTTTTTAATTATAACACCCATCTGAATTTTATATTGTAAAATAAACTCACATTCATGTAAAGCTCTGACGTTTTCCTTTTAAATGATGGAAGAACCATATTCCTATCATTTTTCTGTTCTTTGCAATCAAATTTCAAACATCCATTAAATATGCCAGTTCACAGCCAAGTGCCGGGTGTAAAGAGGGCAGTGTTCAAAGGGTTAAGACTCTTGATCGTCTCCTGAGACAAAGATCTTTTCTTCAGGAGGCTATTAGTATTTCTGGCAACACTTTTTGTGGTGTTGCACCAATCCTGTGAGACCCTGAAACGATCAGAAAATGCTGCATCTCTTGAACATAATCCTCTTATCCAAAACAACGGTAGCACTGCCCTTGTCCACAGGTAAAGTAACAATATCCGGATCAATTCTATGTGAATGTAAAGGAACCCCCTCAATTGCTTTGATATTTGTTACTCTTATGCGGATGTGCCCCAGTCAACACCTATTCTGGCTCCCTCCTAGCCTCCTCTACAACATCAGGAGATAATTTAAAAATGTCCTGTCCACCAGTACTAATAAAATCAACCACTGGTAAAAATCAAATCTTTCTCTAGCATAGATAAAGCTGTGTTATCAAAAAAAGTCTCTCTCCATGAGGTTTACCACAGAATGTCAAGATACAGTATTAGACTCTGAGCCACAGAAACATTCAAACTTTGCCAAACGCCAGGCAGTTACAGAATGAAATTCCTAGTCAGATGGTGACAAAGCACTGTCCAGCCAATCCCAAGAATAAAGCTCAAATTTTTGAAGCAATTATTATGTGAAGCCAAAACAATTCCTTGGAAACAAAATCCAACTTTCAGTGAGTGTAACAGATTCTTTCACAAACAAGAGGTAGGCCAGCACATTGCTTGATGAGAGCTGTGGCAGGAGAATTAATGTGATGCACAACTTTGGCAATCATTGGAACCCTATTTCGATCATGATGCTTCAGAAAAAATGACAATGCACATTGCAATCTTAGTCTAGGGCTGCGAAGTCTACCCAGCCTCCGCAAGCAATGATCCACTTCTTTCTTTTATAGATAAACAATGTGAGACCTGAGTTTCTCATGGTATATAGGAATGCAGCCGAGTGACATCATTGACAACTGCTAATATTTCAGCAGGAGCACTCCCAGCCATTTTCAAGGCATAAGTGCAGCAAGTAAGCACTGTGCATGGGAATAGTGTTTACAGGAGGGGGGGGGGGAGAGAGAGAGAGAGAGAGAGAGAGAGAGAGAGAGAGAGAGAGAGAGAGAGAGTGTGTGTGTGTGTGTGTGTGTGTGTGTTTACACAGCTCTTACTTGCTGTAGTTATGCTTAAAAGTGGCAGGGCATGTCCCTATGCCTCTGTCAAAGTATGGGTGATTCTTGATGATGTCACCTGGCTGTAGTCCCATAAATTATTTTAACATTGCATACATTGGGAGGAACTCAGGTCTCTCAAATCCAGCATATCTGAATTTAGGAGTGGTTCAGAAGGTAAGGCTTTTGGAAAGGACTGATACGTCTGTGTGACTAAGGCTTTTGGGTGAAAGGTTCACAGCTGTGTTTCGGATCTTTTTAGCGCCTGGTTTCTGTATGGTGGTGAGAGGGAGTTTCTGAGGGTGTCGTAAATGTAATAAGTCTCTGAGGCAGGGTTTGTCACCTATGAGAGGTTGTGAGGGAGGTTTGGAGGCTGTTGTAGATGTGCTGGATAGTGGTAGTCCAAGGTGGGAGTAGGCAGTGAACAGGCTGGAGAGTTTATTGAGGTGGCACTGTACATGCTACTCTAGTTCCTAGAGGGCAATATTTTCAATGTGAGAGATTGGTTACATGAATTTGGGATTGCAGAGTAGGAGACTTTTGTGGATTAGAAGTATTGCAAGGAGGTTTGGGCTGATTCACATGGTTTTGCAGGGCTAGGTTGGAGATGGTTGAAGGAGGGTTGCAGCCAGAGATGGTAAATTTGATGGTAAGGTCATTTGGGGGGATTCCATGAGCCATGCAACAATGCTGGAACAATATGGTAGAACTGGGTCCAGGCTAGGGATATGAAACTTTTCTGTATTGTCAAGGAGGGAAGGAGCAAGTATCTATGTTGGAGGATAAAAACGCATAAAAATACATAAATTATGTAAAAATATGTGCAAAGAAACTCACAAAAATTACCTAAAATACACAAAAAGATGTGGGAAAAATCACAATAAAGGCAGAACGGGTGAAGTATGGTGAAACAATTTGAAACCTGAGGGACTAGGGCTGATAGTGAATGGCAAAATATGAACTGAAACTTACAGGAAAACACAATGAGATCAAAGAGAGAAACAAATAAAAATATAATATCAGATGCAGGCTGTCGGACAGATACGTACAAAGAAATGCGACAGCAGATGTGGCTGTGCTGGGTGAGGTTAGTATGTGCGTACTGGAATAAGAAAGGAGAAAGAGTGGGGAGTGAGGACTGGTAGGAAGAGGTGCAAGTTTGTGAGGCACAGGAATGTACGGAAAAAAACACATCAAACATTTCTCTATCATGTTACTGTATTCAGTGTCCATCCTTTTCTTCTCTTCCTTCCTGTGTTTTACCTGTCTCCTTCCAAACCACACCACATGCTCAAGCACACAATACGTGGCTACATGAAAGTGCTAATCATTGGTGGAGCATATCATGTCTGACATTACTCCTGGCAATATGATTATCAAAGACAGGGATATCTGTGAAAGCCACCATGTGATCTACAAACTAAGTTGCAACCACTGTGCTGCATTCTACATGGGCCTAACAACTAAGAAGCTGTCTGTCCACACAAATGGCCACCGACAAACTGGCCAAGAGATGACTGGACTACCCAGTTGCTGAGCATACTGCCCAACACAACGTTCTTGACTTCAATGACTGCTTCACAGCCTGTGTCGTGTGGATCCTTGGTATGAACACCAGCTTTTCTGAACTGTACAAATGAGAACTCCCCCTGGAATATGTTGAACATTTCCATAAACACCTTGGCATCAGTCTTTGTTAGTTCCTGCCCTTCCCTCCACCCATCCCCTTCCCTGCTCCCACTTCCACCAACGTACCCCCTAGTCTTTCACCTCCTTTACTTACATACTTTTCTGCTCCCCCTGGTCTTAACTCCAGACTGTACATAGCTGCCCTACCCTGTCCCCACCACATCCCTGCATGCTCCCACATGCAGCACTTAACTGTCCCTCACCTCTATCCTGCTATCCCTCCCCCTCCCCACCTCAGTCTCCTCCTTACTCTTGCCACCCAGATTGCTTCTCTCATCATGCATAGTTGCTCACAGTTGGACCTCAGCAGCCAGAGATGGCAGTCATGTTTGTGTGAGTTGTGCTTGTGTGAATGTATGTGTTGTCTATTTTTGGCTGAAAACTCACATGTTAGCAGTCTTTTTGTGCTGCCTATATTTGACTCAACATTTCCTGTATGCGATGCATAGTGATCTATCCTTTTCATTATATTGTCTCAAATCAAAACAAAAGAAAGTCAGACTAAGGCTTCGATACATACTTACATTCAAACATGGGCCAGGTCACACTCTCAGTACAATCCCAGGCTACAGGAGAATGCCATGTGTGTCATTATGTAGACGGTAGTTCTATTTTTTTCTTTTTTTCACTGCAAAATGGCTGCATTAAAAAACTCACTTCAGAGACATTTGTGTCAACCTGCTTGATACTGTGGAATTATTCTTTGTTTTAGAGTTGGCTGATTGACATTTGAAATAATTATTTGATTTTCTTGTGGCACATCTTTCCAATAGTTCTTTTATTTACAGAGGGACTAAAGAAACAGAGACAGCTATCATTATTATTTACCTGACATTTTGGACCAGTTGAGGATCCATCAAATGTTCACTTTTTTGGATTTTCATTTACAGGTTTCCACTTAATTTGTGTTTTGATTATCAGCTTTGTTGCTTCTACATATGACAATGAGTGCTGTATGACTATAGACAGCAACACTGGTCTTGTCAATGATGTAAGCATCACAGTAGTAATTACAGATTGTGAGACAAAATCAGCATGTGTGGATTGTAACTCATTCATGAAAGAACCTTCTTGTTCTTCTTCTTCCAAATCTTACTCTATTCAAGAACAAAGCAATATTTCAGAATCATTCTCCATCAACACTGGCATTATCTTGTCATAGGCTGGAAGCTTTTTTATGTGCAGCAATGATTCATAAATATCACTGCAATTTAATGAACTAGGTGTTCCACCAAAGCTATGCCTGTCCCAAAAATCCTACAAAAGTTGTTGGCACCACAGGCCTTTTGGTGCTAAACTGCAGTGGCACATGGAAAGGCATGCTTCAAGTTGTCCACTGGAATCAAATACTTTCACGTATTCAGAATGAGATTTTCACTCTGCAGCAGAGTGTGCGCTGATATGAAACTTCCTTGCAGATTAAAACTGTGCCGGACCGAGACTTAAACTCGGGACCTTTGTCTTTCGCGGGCAAGAGCTCTACCATCCGAGCTACCCAAGCACGCCCCGTCTTCACAGCTTACTTCTGCCAGTACTTCGTCTTCTACCTTCCAAACTTTACAGAAGCTTTCCTGTGAACCTTGCAGAACTAGCACTCTTGAAAGAAAGGATATTGCGGAGACATGGCTTAGCCACAGCCTGGGGGATGTTTCCAGAATGAGATTTTCACTGTGCAGCGGAGTGTGCACTGATATGAAACTTCCTGGCAGATTAAAACTGTGTGCCAGACTGAGACTCGAACTCGGGACCTTTGCCTTTCATGGGCAAGAGCTCTACCATCTGAGCAACCCAAGCACGACTCACGCCCTGTCCTCACAGCTTTACTTCTGCCAGTACTTCATCTTCTACCTTCCAAACTTTACAGAAGCTCTCTTGCGAACCTTGTAGAACTAGCACTCCTGAAAGCTGGTAGAGCACTTGCCCGCAAAAGGCAAAGGTCCTGAGTTTGAGTCTCGGTCCAGCACACAGTTTTAATCTGCCAGGAAGTTTCATATCAGCACACACTCCGCTGCAGAGTGAAAATCTCATTCTGGAAACATCCTCCAGGTTGTGGCTAAGCCATGTCTCCTCAATATCCTTTCTTCCAGGAGTGCTAGTTCTGCAAGGTTCACAGGAGAGCTTCTGTGAAGTTTGGAAAGTAGGAGATGAGGTACTGGCGGAAGTAAACCTGTGAAGACGGGGCGTGAGTCGTGCTTGGGTAGCTCAGATGGTAGAGCTCTTGCCCGCGAAAGGCAAAGGTCCCGATTTCGAGTCTCGGTCCGGCACACAGTTTTAATCTGCCAGGAGGTTTCACTTTCATGTATTTCTCCAACTACACTGTGTATGCACAGTATGTAAAATTTTGTTATTTGCTATCCTTCCTGATGCTGGACTTTCAGTCTCAAGCAGTTTAGAGAACTTTCCAGCACATTATTTTACACAAATAAAACGTTCCTTCTGTGCATAATTATGAGGGGCATTTAATAAGTAATGCAACGTATTTTTTCTGAAAGGAGGTTGATTTTATTCTGGATTCCAATACACCATATTATTCCCCACTATTTTGGCTACAAAACCCTGTTTTTCAACATATTCTCCATCCAATACAATGGACTTACGCTAGCTTACTGGCAGAGCCTGTATGCCTACATGCTACCTCTGTACTGGTCATTGTCAGAGCCATGTACTGCTTCTCGCAGAGTGCATTGCGAAGGTTTGTTTGTATTTTAAGTTACCTCGTCAGATCTTCAGCACACAGTAGTGTTTGAGCCCCCGACTTTTTAAATATTCTTCATATCTGTAGAATAACTTAATAACCAAGACTTGGCAATGCCAATCTTTCAAGACTTTTGTTATGCCTTTAAATACAACACACATCAGGTGATAAGTATCTTGTTATAGGACACATTCTGGGTAATGAATAGCAAGTGCTTTTTCAGTATGTTCATATATACTTTATTGATATAAACTTCTGGTCATTTGTATTCCTTGACAGCATTGCTGGTGCAGAAGACTCATTGCCGCCTTTGACTAATTTGCCCATCAAGATACCAAGTAAATCTTCAACTCTCTTGGAACAGCATCGAGATGAGGCAGAATACCTCAAGCAAGTAATGAAATACACAAAACGGGACTTGTACCCTAATAAATCTTCTTACATAATAATTAAAAATGTATATTCTGCAATAAAAAAATAGTTGTCTGTTCCACCAACGCACCAACAGTCTCTTTCTCCCCTCTTCTATTTCTCTGCCCCCCACCCCGCACATTCCTGCATGCTCCCACAGGCAGCATATTACTGTCCCTCACCTCTACCCTGCTATCCCTCCACAACCCTGCCCGAACCTCCTCTTTACTGTCACCATTCAGACTGCTTCTCCCATCATGTACAGTAGCTTGCAGTCTGTCCTCAGCATGCAGAGATGGTGGTCAATTGTGCATGAGTTGTGCTTGTGTGAATGTGTATTTTCTACTTTAGAAGGTCTTTTGGCTAAAAACTCACAAGTTAGCAATGTTTTTGTTGTGCCTGTCTGAAAATTAACATCTCCTTTACATGGTGAGTAGTAATCTATCCTCTTCATAATATTGTCATTATTCCTTCCTGGATTTTCCATTGTTTGATTTTGTTTTGAATTGTTTTATTACACTGATGACCAAGGAATTGGCCCATAATTATAATTATTAATATTGTTAAGTAAATACCTATTTATTAAATACTCGTTTTAACTTGTTTGGGAAATGCATATGTTTTTGTGAAATGAACCTATAAAAGCTACTAATGGAAAATGCCTAACCTACCTTAAACTCAGTGAAATATTTTTCTTGTCCAACAAGTACCACACCTACGAAAAATCATTTTAAATCAAAAAATCCACATAAATTTCAAGCAGTTAATAAAGGTGTAGCTGCTGCCATGCATACAGCATCTTTAGCAACTTTTTGTACAAGTTTGTTTTCAGTATCGACAGAAGTTTGTTTTCAACACTGAACAACAAAGCAGCTGACTTTGAGCAGATTATCTGAAAGGAAATTTCTTTGGGATGTAAATGACACAAAAGTCAAATTCATTATTTAACAGCAGAAATGATTGCACTAGAAATGAGCAGTTATCTATTATAGAAGGGAACAGATTTAGAAGACCAACATTTTATTCAAAGCTGTAATTTTCTGTAACTGTAGTATATATTTCAGAATAAAATTCAGTTGCCAGTTGCAAACACATTTTTATATTTGCAACTGATGATTGAATTTTATGCTGAAAGATTTAGAAGACTCCTAGAACAAGCTTTACCCCACTGTTAAGTGTCATGCCATACGTACATTACTCGAAAAATTGTTCTTAATATCTATGAAAGAAGTTATGAAAACATCAAAAGAAACATTTCAAGTGCTCTCATGAGTTCTGTAACTTCTCATGTATGTACCTGCCTGCATAACAAAGTTTCACAGATCATTGGCTGTCTCCTGAATTCCAGTTGGAATAAGGTGTTCTTACTCTGAAGCCTTTGTCAGGTTCTCAAACTGGGGAAATAATACAGCAACAGAACTTAATACTACTGCAGATTATTTGGATATTAACCAAAACAAAAAATATTTACTCATTCATGACAGTGGTGTTAACATAATGGAAGGTGTTTGAGTGGATGAGTATGATTCTGCTAGGTGTCTCACACATTCACTTCAGAGGGCTGTAACTGAGTCACCGAAGGTTCAGCCTAAAGAAGGGAATGATCACTAGTGGTAGATTTACTTCCTTGTACACTGTAGGTGCCTGCACCGCACTGTGCCTCCCGACCTCTGGTATGGTTCTCCACCCAGTCGTTTTTGGTGTTCATAATGTGCTGCTGCCTGATGGAGTTGGCTGGAGGGCAGGTGCGAGCAGCTGGTGTGGTGTCAGCTGCCGAGGCTGGTCAGACAGCAGAGGTACCAATTGACACATACTGGGTGCCACATACTGCCCAGCTGGTTGAACAATAATGAGCTGCTTTGGCTGTGGTTAATACTGTTTGCCTCTGCTGATTCCATGGTAACAAAAGTTTCTGGATCATGTTGAAACATCTGGAGATTGGTCAATATTCAGGTGTGGTATAACCAGCAGTAATCAGCCAGGTGTCATTAATTACATGATGCTGGGCTGTGGCCTGATTCCTGCACTCATGGTTTGATGACACGAAAGCTGATCGTGCAGTTCAGTGACCAGCACTTACTGCCTGACTGTGGCCTCATTACAGTTCTGCGCTCTGACTTCTGCTTTAAGTTCTGCTACAGTTCTATCCATTTCAGTTGATGTAGATGACCATATTCATTGACAGGACAACACCTCATATGACAGTTTCTTTGTAATTAATTTATAACAGGGCTGGATACAAAATAGTGATAACACTACTGTAATGTCAGAACGGTGAGTTGCCATCTGTTTTGACACAGTGAAGGCCTATGAGACGAGTTTGTACAGTGATCAGGGACTGTTCTCTGTCAATCTACTACAGTGTGTAGGCCGTTGAACATCATAGCAATAGCGTAACCACCCTAACATTTTGTTTGCAAAGATAGAGCAATGTTCTTGGCCCAAAACTGAGGTGACATGAAGGCGGAGTATGCAAGAATGTTTACAGGGACTGCGTAAAGTGTGTGCTGATACAGAGTAGCCGTACAGCACAATTTCACGATGGGTTAAAGCATTCAGATTAGGCAGAGATGCTGCAAAGGATCACCCTGTACAGGACGACCCCATGTGGAGGACAATACTGTTCAACTCCTTGCTTCCTTGTTGAACACTGATCATCACTGGACTGTGCATGAGTTAGCAGCAGAAATCAGAGCATGCCACAAAACTGTGCTCCACATTCTGCACAACTTTCTGGGGTATCACAAAATTGCAGCATGTCAGATACCTCATGAAGTGACTGAGATCCAACAGGCATTGCTGTGCCATCTTGCAGGATTTGCCATCGCACAGGATTTGTTGGACCAGTACCAAAGTGTGGGTAATGACTTTCTTCAACGTATCATCAATACTGATGAAAACTGGGCACACTTGTATGAAGCAAACTTCAAACACAAATCCATTGACTGGAAGCATCCTGGTTCTCCTTGTCCAGGGAAAGCACATGCTACACCAAGCTCTGTAAAGCTGATGTTCATTGTGGCATATGATACTGATAGCATAATACTGCATCATGCTGTATCCCTAAGGGCGAAAGTAAACACCACCTACTATTACACATTCCTGCAACACCACCTTTGTCCAGTGCTCAGGCAAAAGTGATGACATTTCGTGGAACAGCAGCCCATCATTCTGCATGACAATGCATGATGCTACACCACTGCTGCTGTCCAGGACCTCTTGGACTCCTAGCAATGGGAGAGTCTGGAACATCCACTATACTCACCCAACGTGAGTCTCTGCAATTACAATCTCTTTGCCACAGTGAAAGAACCACTGCGAGGGATCCGATACAATACCAGAAATGACATACACATACCATAGGGCAGTCAGTATGGGATGTCAACAGAAATAGATGCACAGATGATATACATCTGGGAAAATATTGTACAGAAGGGGGGTGATTATATTGAAGGTGTGTAGCTGTAAGTACCTCTGTCAATAAAGTCATTTCAGAGAAAAATAATAGTTCTCATTACTTTTTATCCAGCTCTTGTATCTTCTTTAAGGGAGAATTGATACCAATTTCTGTTTATATATAGCCCTGCTGTTTAGTCTGCCTAGAAGGTGGTGTCTATTAAATTTCACATAAATTGTCATGACAATGACAATGTGATTCCATTTTACTAAAACCTGTAATGAGAATGTAAGATTTGTTCGTCTTTAAGATTCTATGTCCGCTTTCCTATCAAAAAATGAAAGAAGAATTAATTTTATCTGCACCTTTTTTAGTGAGCATATGCTCCTGAAATCTTGTTCTGAACATCCAGCCAATCTGCCCAATATAAGGCATAGGACATTGAGAAAGAGCAACTAAAAATAATTTTTCGTTCAATGAGTATTTAAAAGCTAGTGGACATGCAGACCCTGTACTAGAATCACTCTAAATTTTGCATTGTGCGCCCAGGTGTGACAAAGCAATCTGGGATAATTTTAATTCCCCCCTTGTTTTTCCATCCGCCTCCTTAAATTCATTTTTCAACTTTTTACAATTTACATTAACATACATGAATATAATCTGTATTTTCATAAAAGAGAAAGGTTGGCCCTCAGTTCTAAAGAATATAACACCAGATCTAATTTTGTGCTTAGGTTTATGTACATAATTGATTTTCTAATTTATTTTGACTATTCCTCGTTAGAATCTTTTGCTATAGAGTGAAATCAGTAATTGTTTTGTAACTTAAATTCTATTGTTGATATATAAACAAATATAAATTCTGCACTGATTATAAATGTTCAGAAGACAATATGCTTGCAGTCTTAAAGTATCTATTTGGCTATATTCGAAAACATTTCAGCAAAATCAGCCCTGAATTAATTCCAGAGTAATTAACAGTTTTGTCAAAAATATTGTTTGCATAATGATATTTGTTAATTTCATGATTTAAACAAATAATTTGGCCTAACTCTTGCAGTAGAAGAAACTGTTAAAATGAGGTAATTTTTTGATATATTCAGTTAATTCAATGAAGTAATTTTAATTGTATTTCTGTAAATTAAACTTCGAACAATGTGTGGTTTCAGTACCTATTATTGTGATGATATATAAGGGCACAATTTTTGCTCATGACACAGCCAGTCCACGGCCGAGTTTCAGGTGAGAAACCTGTGTTGGTTAGAACAATAACAATGCTTCAAATTAACTGTGGAACAAGTGTTAAACAATCAGGCCGTGTGTAAAAACAGTGACAGTGTCCTCTCCATATGTACCTATGTATTCTTCAAGAACTGTGAACTTTGTGGTTGGGCTTTTACTGCTCGTAGATGTTCAACAGGAAACTATTGTAGCAGTATGTGGGGTTTCGCTTGCAAACTAATAATGAGGCTTATCGAAAGTTAAACGATAGTGCACTGGCCATATAACTGTGTATTATTAGGGGGTTGTGAACAGTGAAATTAAAGTACTGAAAAATGTAACTGTGCATCTGTTGGCTACATCATTTAAAGTAGTCAGTGCCGGAATCCGCAAACCCCATTTTTCAGCCAGGGTAGCAACGCAGTATGTTGACACCGAGAACAACAAACGAAGAAATAAAAGTAGTTGAAACCACTACACAGGAACAAAAAAATTGTCTTTGCTGGAGAAAATGGAGATCGTGAAACACTTTCATGTAGCTTAAGAGGCAAGTCTCAGTGACCAACTGATTACCCAAGGATCAGGCATGTTACAATTCAATGATGACAATTTTTCAAAGAGTATAACTGAGCACTAGCATAATTCTCCTCAGAAAGATGTTAATTTATTTCCGTATCCTGTATTTTAGCTATGGCTTATAGAAATTTTTATGTATTTTCTCTGTTTTGTCCTGTTACGTCCATGTATTGATTACAGACTTCTTGTCCTTACTTTTGACATCAAGAAATAGTGCCATGTTTTAGATATTTTAAATCTTCTTTATTTTTTTTACATTTGCTTTGCTGTTAGCACCTATTTTACGCATAGTTTCCATTTGAATGGATGTTAACTGTCACTGTATGTCTCACTTCATTCTTATTTACTGTGCTTTCAAACATGTAAATGCCACATAGCAGAGCTTCCACCCACTGCACTGGTACAGTCCTGCCACATTCGGTCATATAATTACGGCCACTACAATTTGTATATCAATATTTGTGTCTAGTTTGGAATTGTGACCCTTTCCAAGCATAGCTACATGTCTTCACTGAAGATAAGAACCTTTGGCTCTTCCACTATCAATTTGAAATTTGGCTCTTAGTTGTTAGCCTAGTACAACATTTTTTAATTTTTTTTTACTTTTGCATTTTAGGTGCACCCTAAAATTTTGACTACTTATGACTAGTGCATTACCTGCAGTTCCAAGTCCTTCTTCACTTTGATGTTTTTATAGTATTTTAAAAAAGCTTTTATCACCTTCTCATGCTAGATAGGACCACACTCCTAATCTGTTTTTATGTATTTTTCTGATGTGGGAATTCTGAAGATGTCTCAAAAAGGTGAAAGGTGTCAATAAAGCATATGCTGTTTTAGCAGCCTAGACTGTTTTGATTTTAAGAGTAGACTGAAGTGGCGAGTGAAAATTTGTGCCAAGGCCAGGAAATGTAAATGAGGGATCCAGCCTCAAACCTACATGAAGGTACTCATACAAATGTAATGACAGAACTTCAGAGGCTTTACTAGTCTCATACAGATTCTGTTCGTGTCTAATGGGCAATTTAAAGTAGGCTGGGGCACCAAGAAGAATTTGGATCAAGGAGGAAGCACGTCAGGGTAATCTGTGTAGTTTCGTGAACCACCGTGCCTAGGTGGCTTAGTGGCTAACGCAACTGCCCTGTAGGCGGGAGACCCGGATTCAATTCCTTACCTCGGTACAATTTTTCCCTCACCACTGCAGCCTACGTACATAAAACCAAATCTTTTTGATCTTTGAAGTTGTGTTGTTTCATTTTTATAAGTACCTTTGCCTGGGTTGCAGGCTGGATCCCCATTTGCGTTCGATACTGAAGGGCTATTCCAGAAGATGGAAAGCCTTGGCCGTTGTGTTCATATGTAAGGGGGAATTTAAAGTAGACTGGGGTGGCAGTGAGGAGGAAGTGTGTCGGGGTAATGTGTGCAGTCGTGTGAACCTCTGTGCCGAGTTGGCTTAGTGGCTAATGCACTTGCCAATAAGCAGGAGACCCGGCTTCGATTCCCAGCCTTGGTACAAAATTTCACTAGCCACTTCAGTCTATATACATAAAATCAAATCTGTATGAGACTAGTAAAGTCTCTGGAGTTATGTCATTTCGTTTATGCTAGACTGTTTTTCTTACTGAAACTATATGATGGTTGCTGCTTCATGCCATAGAGTGAGAGGATTTATATAGCACTCTTTTCATTTACAAGATGCTGACATAACATACAATGATCACACAAGCTCGAGACTTTCGTGTAAACTGATATGTTTCCATAAATTCATTTTAAATACCAATTTTACAATAATACACAGAGGGGTTCGTGACAACGATGATCTGATGTTCTTGCTGTTGCGGACCATCGGCACTCTTGCGATCAGTAACCTGCACTGCCAATTTGCTGTGCTGATGGAACACCAATGAATCACCTGCCAGGATCTCCTCCGTGTGACATTAAACAGAAAGACAACAACATTTTAGTACACTCATCACATAAAAAAGTTACCTAATTAAATCTTATACTTTTATGGCATACCTGATGTCACTTCAGCAGAAACTAAGGACAGTGTTGCTAACTACAATCTGGAGCATCAAAGCACGATTGGGCATAAGACACATGCACATAGGGTGCACACATTGTTTCCAATTCCGAGAGTTTGTCTAGGGAACTCGCCTATCTAAGAGCAGTCTTCTTGGGAAAATGGGTACTCCATCTGGCAGATCAACAAGGCACGGAAAATAAATAAATAAATCCTCCACCGCCCCCCCCCCCCCCTTTCCCCACACACACATCATAATCTTACAAGGTGGACAGTATGCTGGCAAAATCCACAGCATTTGCCAACATCTCATTCAAGATAGGTAAGATCCACTGGGAATTCCAAGACTTAAAGTAGTTTTCCATCCACTATACAGGGTGAGTCACTAACTATTGCCACCTAGAATAACTCCAAAAATATGATATGAGCTAAAAAGTTTGTGGGATTACAGTTACATGGGACATTTGGTGGGGGGCATAATATGACGTTGGTTTTTTGTTGCTAGGTGGGGTCGCTTCAGAGATATGAAGGTCAACTTTGTTTTTTTAAGTAGGATGCTACAGTTTGGTACTTATTTTCTGATAGCGGCTATCAAGACGAATCCAATAATCTGTAACAGTAAGGTCTTTGAAGGTCAATAAAGGTCGCAAAGGTGGCATGAACGTCCATTTACAGAAGGTGTTCGACGTGATAACCATTGGTATCAATGCAGTGCTGCAATCTTCTTATCATGAATTGAGTGGTATTCCTTACCACATCGGCACTTATCGAAGCACATGCTCTGACAATTCTCTCTAGCATATCTTCAGGTGTAGTTGGAATGTCTTTGGTGTAGTTGGAACGTCTTTATAAACAATGTCTTTTATGAATGCCCACAAGAAAAAATTCAGAGGCGGCAAGTCTGGTGAACAATCTGGCCATGTCCAATCCAATGATTTAGAAATTGTCTCTGCAAGTCATTTCTAGCCATCAGCGAAAAATGTGCCGGACACCCATCATGTTGATAGCACATTCTGTTCCTTGTTCCTAAAGGTATTTCTTCCAATAACAGACATAATGTTTCTTGCAGGAATGTGGTGTACTTCCTACCAGTAAGATTTCCTTCGATGAAATAGGAGCCCATACTTCTGTCCTCCAGAATGCCACACCATACATTCACCGACCACAGTTTTTGGTGTGGAACTTGCTGCAGCCAACTTGGATTTTCAGTTGCCCAATAATGCATGTTATGCAAATTAACATTTCCATGGTTTGTGAATGTAGCCTCATCAGTAAATAAAATCAAATTAATAAATGTACTATCCTTCTGAATCGGAAGTTGAGCCCATCGGCAGAATTCAATGCGTTGCATACAATCCGTACCAATTAATTCTTGGTGGAGACTGATACGGAAAGGATGATATTTATGGCAATGCAGAACATGAACAACACTACTCTGGCTCATGCCAGATTCCTTCGCGATTTGACATGAACTAACACAGGGATTTTGAACCACAGTGGCAAGAGTACCAGTTTCTGTTTCCTCGTTAATAACTTGCCAGATATGTTTCTGATGCATTAAAAACCCAGTTGTTCTCAATTTATCATACACTTATTTAAATTTACATTGTGTAGGGTGTATATGTTGAGGAGATATTTCAGCGTATAAGTCTCTAGCTCTCACTGAATTTCAGTGGCATCCTCCGTAAATGAGAAGCATATCGACTTGTTCTTTGAAGGAATACATCATTCACATTCACTTGATTTGACGATACTAGTCTTACCGTTCCTATTAGTGTTGTATTGCGAGACCGTTGAATGGTGTTTACATGTCAATGGCACGTTAGATGGATATGCCGTATTCGGCAGATATATACTATTTGTGTGATATACGAGAGAGAATTGTCAGAGCATGTGCTTTGATAAGTACTGAAGTGATAAGATATACCACTCAATCCATGATAAGAAGATTGCAGCACTGCATTGATACCAATGGTCATCACGTCGAACACCTTCTGTAAATGGACGTTCATGCCACCTTTTTGAACTTCGTTGACCTTCAAAGACCTTACTGTTACACATCACTGGATTTGTCTCAATAGCTGCTATCAGAAAATAAGTACCAAAGCATAGCATCCCATTTAAAAAAACAAAGTTGACCTTCATATCTCTGATGCGACCCCACCTAGCAACAAAAAACCAACATCATATTATGGCCCCCGTTGTCCCTTGCAACATTTGTCCCACAAACTTTACAGCTACTATCATAATTTCAGAGTTATTCTAGGTGGCAATAGTTAGTGACTCACCCTGCATAGGATTTTGGCCTTGGAGTTGCAAACAATGATTTCTTATTGTGGATGTTGGAGTGTATAGAATTCCTTGTCAATGTGTCATAGCTCATAAACATTAGACCTTATGAACTGTGGAGAATGTTGCGTTCACCTTTTGCCATTGCCATTTCCATTGCTGAAAGTTCCACCAGAGAACTGTATTTTGCATTTCTGCCATTGAGAACGCTTCCTACTGGCAGTGTGATCAGTCTTGCAATTATAATTTTGATGCATATGCAAAATGCTTACGATGCTACTAAATTATGAGACATTAATTGTCAATAAAAATCATACTTGTAGTAACAAATTTAATTAGAGCTTGATGTGCCATGACAACAGGAACTTGACAAAAAATGAAGTAAAGCTTTGAACAAATATTAAAAACTTCTATACTACTGCTCTACATGTGCAAATCACCGGCTTTGTCTACCACATTATAGAAATTTTCCAAGTGGTCACTTTATTTAAAGAATTTTGTAATGTTTCTGGAATTCACTTTTTTAACTCCTGGTGGTGTTGGTGGTGGTGAAGCAAGCAAAACATGTGCAATCTTTATCTGAACTGATGCAGCTCAATAACAGAGATAATTTTTCTTGTGAAAGTGGTCACGCTATGCAGTGGATGTCAGGATTTAAGGTTAATAACAACACATACTTAACACACAAGTAGTTTATTCAGTGAAGGGTACATGGGAACTACACAGGGGAAGGCATAATGGAAGGCTTCAGTATCTTAGTTGTCATGATTTAAGATCGGTCAGTCATGATTCATGGCCAGGAACAGAGAACACAAACAGCTTTTCAGGCCCACTACTGGTAAACATCACATGATTTGATTAGAGGAAGTGGCTTGGTCACTTGTGCAGCACTGCACCATCAGCACTGTCACTGCAGTGTCAGCTCTGGTGATATGGGCCTGCCCTGTCCTGGGCAGAGTAGAGTCTGTTACAATTTTATTATTAATGGTTGTACAGTCTATATTCCTCTCCCTTCACAAAGGTCTACAGAACATGATTTTGCTCTGTTTGGGGAGGAAGGAACAATAGAAAAAAAGTTGATTGTGTTACATTAGAGTTTAAAAAACCACATTCTACAGAATGTATGACAACAGCTTCAGCTTCACTGCCTGCAGGCATCAAAAAGTTTGGATCTAGCACCCTACTATGAAGAGTCTATTGAGGGTATTGAGGTTTTCACAGATGCCAGCAACAATTATGCTACATTAGACCTTTCAACTGCTGTAATCCACTATAAGTATGTAACACTCATTATTGTCCCATCACTCTTATTTTAATCCAGCAGTCCCTGCACATTGTTTACTTGAAATTCTAACTTCATATATATCCTTGAGATTTATTTGTTATGAAAGACCACAAATCTTCTGTAATGCACGTACCCTTCTCTTTTCTTGCTACTGTGTCAACTAGAACTACAGATTTAGATGTGGCATCTTTGAAATTATGTAGGGTCCTTGATGCAAGTGATAGAACTCACTTATTAACATGTAGGTTTTTGAACTCGGCTTGTTACTGTTAACTAGAACCAGATCTCCTATCCCATATGGTGTTTGTGTATCCTTTCCCCTTTTTTATTTCTCTTCTCTCCTCCTCTGATTAATGACTCCCTGATAACCTGTGTTGTAACATTCATTTTCTGAGGGCCATCCAATATGTTTTAGCATAGGTTCTCCTTCCAGTGGTCTTTCTATTACTTCTATAGGGGAAACTAGTGTTGTCAAGTGAGGTAGTTCATTTATTACCTTTTCAAATTCTTCCACTAATTCTAATCATACACAATGCTTGTTCTCAAAGTATGTACTACACAGTCTAACTAATTCACACATAACTCTCTCGGCTCATTTGACTTATGGGTGGTGTTTGGATATTAAAATGTGATTTACATTTTCCCAGGCTAAGAACTCCCTAAACTGATAGGTGGTAAAAAGTGCCATTATCTGAAAGCAAGTTTTTTAGTCTCCACACATATTGGAATTAGTCACTTCTCACTGTAGTTATTATACTCCTGGTCATGGCCATTTTTAAGGGTGCAGTTTAACTAGCTTTGACCAACATTCTAAAACTATGAAGATGTACACTACACCTTCCCTACCTCTAGGTGGTGGACCGTAGATGTCTACTTCTACTAGATCCCATAAATCCTGCAGTATTATGGGATAAAGTCTGGAGTGTATCTTCGAAGTTTGTGCTTTTACCTTTTGACATGTCACATGTCTGCAATAACTTTTTAACTGTTCTTGACATGTTTTTGAAATAATAATATTTCCCTATTGCCAAACACACTTCTTCAGCCCAAAATGTGCATAACCTATGTGTGTGTGTGCCGTATGAATAAGATAATGCCATTATGAAGGATACACAACAATTGTTTGTTTGTTTTGAAATTCTTATGAAATAAAATTCATTTATGCAGTGGCCATTTGATGTTAATGGCTGCTGTATTTCATTCTAATTGTTGGATGTATATTTAAAATACATCATCTTGGCATTGATCATGGCCTATATTTCAGTGTACATTCCACTGTCGTCTTCATATTTATCGACTTTCAGAAGACATATCACGAAATTACCTCTATCTTTCACATCTTCAGTTAGGTGTAAGACTGTTGGAAATCAAGGTGAAACATCCTGAAAATTAAGATCTTGTAGAGCAATGGCCAACCACAGCTTACTTTTTAATAGGAATGTCAGTGCTTTGTGGTCACTGAGGACTATGGTTTGATGTCCTGCTAGTAAATATCTGAATTTCTTAAATGCTCACACTACTGCTAATGAGTCTTTTTCTATTACTCATTATATATATATATATATATATATATATATATATATATATATATATATATATATATATATATATATATATGTGGTGCATTAATTACTTTATTTCATAGGATTTTTCTATAAAATCCTACATTTCCAGGAATGACTTTAGTTGCCTTTTATTTGTTGGTATGGGGCAATGTTTTATTGCATCCAGCCAATGTAGATCAGGTTTGATCCCATCTGTACTGACTATGTGCCATAAAAACTTGATCTGGCTCCTACAAAATTGAGGTTTTCTCAGTTTTATAGCTAAACCTTGTAAATATAGCCTTTCAAAAAGCTGATCTAAAGTGTCAAGGTGCACATTCCATACTTTGAAATGATGAGTAAGTTGTCCACACATACCAGCATCTTTTCTTGTAGTGTGTCACCTATTGCTCTGTCCAAAGCTCTAGTGAAAAGCAAAACAGACAAATTCATACTGAACAGTAAGACTTTAGATTAATATGATCTTTCCTCAAACAGGAATGCTGTATATTTCCTTGAATTCCCATGTAATTTTATCTGGCAGCATCCTGCTGTCATATCCATTGTACAGGTATACTTAGCTCCTGTGAATTTTACCAGTAATTCCCCAATAAGTGGAGGCCTGTCCCATTCTGGCTGGATTAACCCATTTAATGTAACTTGCTTTGAACCACAAGGATTTCGTGGCAGGACTCCACCAGCTGTCAGATACATCCACCTACAAACCTTGCCACAATGACCCCATTCCACAAATCCAGCAGGATGTCTGGTCACTCCTCAAATCCTTAGGCCCATCCCACAACCTCTCCCTACATGTTTCCTAAAGTCCATAAACCCAACCACCAATGACACCCCCTTGTGGCCGTTACTGTACCCCCACTGAGAGATTCTCTGCTCTTGTAGACCATCACCTTCGACCTATTAACCAGAACCTACTCTCCCATATAAAAAATACCAACCATTTCCTCCACCAACTCTCCACAGTTCCCATCTCTTTACCACACGGTCCCCTGCTCTTCACCAGTGATGCCACCTCTCTTTACACTAACATCCCTAATGCCCATGGCCTTACTGCTATTGAACACTACCTTTGAATGAATGAATGAATGAATGAATGAATGAAATTTTATTGTCGTTTAGCTATTACAGCAATTGACAAAGTCAAGTTACACATATACAAGTTATACAGCATATATCCATGGGTTAAAGATCAATATGTGACATACGTTTTACATAAAATACAATATTTAAAATGAAATAATATGAAAACATTGCATCATAACTGATTCAGTTAAAGAAATTATGCTACACTCTCCAAATCGGTACCACTATGATATTTTACAGTCGTAAAATTCCTGAAGTGAGTAGTATGGGTTTGCAGCTAACCAACTGAACAATTTGTCTTTAAATACATCAAATGGAGTTTCTACCCATTCTAGTGGCAAATTATTAAACATCTTCATACCCACCACTTCGTAGCTGTTCAATGACTTGGATAATCTGTAGTAAGGTATGTCAAGATTGCTACTATTCCTGGTTCCATGAAAGTGTACATCTCTTCTACGCTGGTATTCTGATAAGTTGCTCTTTATATGCAGTAGGGCAGTGTAAATATACATGTTTATCACAGTTAATATTTTTAAGTTGATAAACAGTGGTTTGCAATGGGCCAGTTTATCACTGTTTGTGATAATTCGAATTACTTTCTTCTGAAGTACCAGAATGTCCTGAAGGTGTGAGCTATTGCCCCATATTAAAAGCCCATAAGATATAATACTTTGAAAAAAAAGCAAAGTAGGCTGATCTTACATAGGCCGCAGGTACATGGTTTATTAAATTCTTTAACAAATACACCACTCTAGACAGCCTTGCACTAATGTATTTAATATGTGGCTCCCAAGTCAGTTTAGTATCTATAACAATACCTAAGAACTTAACACTATTCTTGAAGTCTTCTGCTGGCGGATCTCTCAAACTAAATACAATCTTTTGAGTTTTACTTTCATTAAGCAGGAACCCATTAGCTCGGAACCAGACTGATGCCTGTGATATTGTGTCATTTGCCACAGTTTGGAGCATATCAATGTCTGAGCTGATATTGAAAAAAGTGGTATCATCTGCATAGAGAATGGAGTGAGTATTTATGTAGGATGGTAGATCATTTGTCATTAGGATAAATAGCAGAGGTCCTAATACTGAGCCTTGTGGCACACCGCACTTAACTTCAGCTAGCTGTGATCTCTGTTTATCAATACAAACAATTTGTCTACGGTTGCTGAGGAAAGATTCAAAAATGTTGTCGACTTCACTGTTTGTGATTCCGTAATAAACTAGTTTATTGAGGAGTGAAATATGCTCCACAGAATCGAAGGCTTTGCTCAGATCACAAAATGTAGCCTGAGCAAAATTTTTTCTTTCATAAGCATTAAGCACTTTTTTAATCAGGGAGTCAATGGCATGGACTGTGGATTTGCCCTTCCTAAAGCCAAATTGTACCGGAGTAATAATGTTATTACATGTCAGATAATCACACAACTGGGAGTAGATAATGGATTCCAAAACTTTAGATAAAATAGGTGTCAGGGATATTGGGCGATAGCTAGATGGGCAATTTTTGTCTCCTTTCTTGTAAATGGGCACTACCCTGGATAATTTTAATACTTCTGGGAATACTCCTTCAATTAGACATCTATTTATACATTTAGTAAGAGGATATACTATGTAGCCAATTATCTTTTTTAACATATTACAAGAAATACCATATATATCTTCACTATCAGAGGGTCTAAAGTTATTTACAAGAGTTAAAACAACATCTGGTGTGACCTCTGTTACAAGGAATTTATCGTTCAGGGTGTAGTCTACATTATGGTATTTAATGAGATCAACAACAGTCTCTTGTGGCCTCACAATGCTTTCCCTAATTTGGTTAACAGATTTTATACAGTAGTTATTAAATTCGTCTGCTGAAATTACTACCTCAACTTTCTGCTTGCTTTTGGCCACTGAATTTATTATAGTCCATGCTTTTCTGCATTTATTTTTTGATGACTCAATGCTGACTAGGTTATGTTGTTTTTTGGCCTCATTTAAAGCATACTTATATTCTTTTTGTGCTCTTGAGTACCTTTGTTTAGCCATATCAGTTTTCTTAAGTCTGTAAGAATCTCTATACAACAACAACCTTCTTTTCATATTGGCTAGTTGAGCGGTATACCATGGACTCTTATCCCTATGTCTATTACTGTTACTTTTAGGGTTAACTTTACATTTGTATTGAGGGCAGTTAGTCTCGAATATATTTAAGAAATAATGAAAAAATCTATCAAACAATGTATTGGCAGAGTCCTGAGCATTATTGTTAAACAGATGTGACCAGTCATAATTACTGAGTGAGACCATAAAATTAGACAATTTTTCTTGCGTTATTGGTCTTGTGATGACTACTTTAGGCTCTTTAAACTCCTTATACTCCATGTTTGGCCTATCTGTACCTATTTTTACCCAAACTGAGTCATGGTCCGATAAATCGGAGACAGCTACATCTGAAGACAGTAACTCTCTATTGACATTTGTAAGTATGTTGTCGAGACAGCCAGACTGTCTTGTGGGTTTGCAGTTCGTAAAAATGAAGTTGAATTGTCGTAACAGGTTTTTAAATTCATTTACAGTGTGCACATCTTTGTTTACATCAAATGCGGCATTGATGTCACCACCAATCACGATACTATATTTCTTCCACTGAGGACTAAGAAAGAAGTTTAGTAAAGTCTCAAGTTTTTCTAAAAATATTAATGGACTTCCATCTGGTGATCTATAAAGGGATACAATAGCAATTTTTAAATGATCCAGATATACGCCTGTGGCTTCAAAATGTATCTCACTGCACAAAAATCCTAGATCTAGTTCATTACTACAATTTATTAATCCCTTCTTAATGTAAATTGATACACCCCCATGAATATGTTGCTCTCTGCTAAAACTGTTTGCTAAGTGAAAATCATCTAGTACATGAAAAGATATTTCATTTCCTTTACACCAGTGCTCACTTAAGCATAATGCATCAAATAAGTTCTCATTTGCAAATTCATTTAAAATTATGTGTTTTCCACTTATACTTTCAATATTGAGATAACCTATCTTGAAAGACAAAGTTGGTGAGTGGTTTTTGTTGATGTCACAGGAGGGGAGGAGTACAGTATTATGGGACAATGGAGAACATTTAATTGTTTTTTCAGCCCTGGAATCTACGTTAGGTGGCAGTTGGACTTCCTTGGGATAAACCATAAAAAATCTTCATTTCTCTTTGGTAATTTTTTGGGTCTGTTTGAAACACGGTTGGAAGTTTGTTTCACTTTACTGTCCACAAGTTTTATAGGAACATGTTTTCCCAAATCATTTGGTATCACTTCATCATGAGACAAAGGTGATACTTTACTTACTGTGACTGGTCTATTCTTTTCTGCTACTCTTGAAGGTGATGGAGGAGGAGCTGGTGATGTTTCTGCTGTTGGTGAAGTTGGTTTAGTTGCTGCTGGTGGAGGAGTTGTTTCTGCTATTACTGGTAAAGGAGTTGGTTCTGCTACTGCTGGTGTGGGAGATGGTGCTGCTTCTATAGGAACTGGTTCTACTGCTGGAGGAGTTGCTTCTGCTGTTGCTGATGGTGTTTCTTCTGCTATTGCTGGTGAAGTAGTTTGTGCTGCTACTGCTGGTGAGGGAGATGGTGTTACTGCTGTAGGAGCTGGTTCTGATGCTGGAGGAGTTACTTCTGCTGCTACTGAATGTGGTTCTTCTGGTGCTGCTGTTGATTCTACTTCTGTTAATATTGCTTCTTTAGGTACTTCTGCTGCATTTTCTGCTACTGTATCTGATTCTGCATTAGTCACTCCTAGAGATACTTTCTGTGATGATGATACAGGTACCACTGATGATGTTGTTGGTAAGTATTGCAGTCTCTGAATAGTTTCCATTAGCTTTAATGTAACAAGTTGCTTTCCAAGGCCATTTAGGTGCAGCCCGTGAGTAGTGTGGAATCTGCGTCCAATGGTATTAATATTAACAACAGAAACATTTCTATATTGTTTGCATATACTGGAAAAAAGTTCATTGGCGGCACTAATTTCCTTGTTGTCACACGACCAGGACATCAAGTCGTACCTTTGTGGTATATTTACGAGGATAACGTTTGTATGACTTAGTTCAGATAAGCACTTGTTTAATTCGCAACAGGCTTTAGATGTATCATTTTGATAAATGTCATTAGATCCACCAAAGAGAACAACAAAATCTTTCGAAGACAGCTTTTTTATTTCTTCAGAAAAAACTAGTTTTCTTATTTCTGAGAGGGGCGCCCCAGGCTTTACAAAGCTCATCGATTTCACATTTGAAGCTTTATTTATGCGTGAGACAATACCGCGGCTGTGGCTATCGCCTAAAATGTAAAGTTTTGGAACATGGTCGGGAGTTTTAGACTGATGTTTTCTTTCGCACTCGCAACAGGTTACACCACTGTTTGTGTTTTTCCCGCACTTTCTACAAACATAAATAACAGAACTGTTATTAACAAAAGTTACAGTATCTTGAGGTAAAACGCTAAGCCTCTTTGCTTCTTTTTCATACTGTTCGTGTTCGTGATGATTTATAACTGAAAACTCTTCCAGTAGAGCACTGATAACTTCGTCTTTGGTGTTTCTCACATTAGGTTTTTGGCCTAAGTCGCCTTTGAAACAGCTATTGCAGAACCATAGTTTCCTTTTAGGACTGACATTAACACACGAATAATGAAAAACCGTTTTACAATTTAAGCACATTATACCTTTTACAACACGTTTCTTGCAATGGCATGTTGTATCAGAGTTCACCATTTCCCAACACCTGATGAATTCCAAACCAACAACCTCCTTCCTAGTCTCCCTAGTGTCCTCACCCACAATTACTTCTCCTTTGAAGGCATTAGCTACAAACAGATCCAGGGTACAGCTATGGGCATCTGCATGGCACCATCCTAGGCAATCTATTCATGGGCCATCTAGAGGAATCCTTCCTAAACACCCAGAATCCTAAACCCATCACCTGGTTCAGGTTCACTGATGACATCATTGCGATCTGGATTGAGGGTGATGATACCGTATCCACATTCCTCCAGAACCTTAACAACTTCTCCCCCATTTGGTTCACCTGGTCCTACTCAACCCAACAAGGCACCTTCCTAGATGTTGACCTCCACCTCAAAGATCACTACATCAGTACCTCTGTGCATATCAAACCTACTAACCACCAGCAATACCTCCACTTCAACAGCTGCCATGCATTCCACACCAAGAAGTCCTTTCCAGACAGCCTAGACACCCACGGCTGTTGCAACTGCAGTGATGAGCGGTCCCTCTCGAAATATACCGAGTGTCTCACACAAGCCTTCACAGATCATAATTTTCCTCCTAACATTGTACAGAAACAAATCTCCAGTGTCTTATCTTTTCAGTCTCCCACTACCTCCCAAAGTCCCACCGTCCGGCCACAGAGGAGCATTCCCCTCGTTACTCAATGTCCATCCATGACTGGAGCAACTGAATTACATTCTCTGCCAGGGTTTAGTCTATCTCTCGTTGTGCCCTAAAATGAGAGATGTCCTGCCCACTATCCTTCCTACACCGCCCACAGTGGTATTTATTTATTTATTTATTCCATGTGATCTGATGGTACACAGTGTGTTGCAGATGTCGGAAAATATCATTTAACATTGTTAACATGTATTAACGTAAGCCTAAAGTATCCTAATCTATTATATTGCTCAATGTTTTCAATTTAACACAAACAGCAAGATTATTGTTCTAAGTATTCATTTACAGAGTAAAAACAGTGACACAACAAATATCACTTCACGGCTTTGCTAAATTTTATGTTGTCTTCGATGGACTTAATACTAGTGGGAAGATTGTTGAACAGTTGGAGGCCCATGTGGAAAACTCCCTCTTTACACAGTTGAGTGTTTGTATGTATAACATGCAGGTTTGCGTTTTTCCTGGTGTTGTGTTCATGTATTTCACTATTTTTTACGACTCTGGGGTCAGTTGGCACTATGTGTTTTCTGAAGAATTTTAGAGTCTCAAGAATGTAGAGGCAAGGCAGTGTAAGGATTTCCAACTTTCTGAAGATGGGTTTGCAGGAGTCTCTGGGTTTGCTCCCAGTAATCTCTGCCATCCACCAAATCTACACAATATACTTGTCCATCCCTACACAATCCCTGCTCCCAAATCATTACATCACAGCTCATATCCCTGTAATAAACCTAGACGCAAGACCTGTCCTGTACATCCTCCCACCACCACCTCCTCCAATCTGGCCACAAACATCACCTAGCCCATCAAAGGCCTGTAAAACCAGTCATTTGATATACAAGCTAAGCTGCAACCACTGTGCTGCATTCTATGTGGGCATGAAAACCAACAATCTGTCTGCCCGCATGAAAAGCCACCAACAAACTGTGGCCAAGAAACAAACGGACCACCCTGTTGCTTCACAGCCTGTGTCATATGGATCCTGCCCACCAACCCCAGCTTTTCTGAATTGCACAGGGGGGACTTTCCCTGCAATATGTCCTACTTCCCGTAACCCTCCTGGCCTCAACCTTCGTTAGTCATTGTTCACACACATCCAGCCCTTTCCCTGTTCCCATTTTAGTACTACATAGCCCTTGTTCCACCTGCACCCACTCTTTTTACCTCTCTCCTTTTATACTAACCCCCCACCCCTGCCCCACCTCTCCCCTGCCCTCCGTCTAACCTCCTGACTGCACATAGCTGCCCTACCCTCTCTTCACCTTGTCCCTGCGCACTCCCCAGCAGTGCTTCACTGTCCTTCACCATTACCCTCCTATCCCTCCCTCTCCCCACCTCAGCCGCCTCTTTACCCTCACCGTCACCACTCCCATCATGCACTGGTGCTGTTGCTCGCAGTGTGGCTTCAATTGCCAGAGACTGCAGTCGTGTGTGTGTGTGTGTGTGTGTGTGTAAAAAAGAAATTAATTATCAGGCACTTCTGCCAACAGGTCATTATGTTCTAAACTGAACATGGAGCTGGGAAGATACAACTGGCAGAGTACTTGAAGCTAGGGCCCACAAAATCAGATGTATAACTGTCAAAAAACAATACACCATCTCTGAAGGACAAGCAGTAAGTATATAGAATTAATTATTTACCATAGCAAATAATTGAAATATGTAAGCAAAAGTGAGCGGAGTATAGTCAACTATTATTGATCTTAGGATAGACTTGCTTAGTTAAATTGGTTACCACCTGTTGCCAAGGAGGAATTGCAAGTTCAGCTAACCTCAGTGTGATTTCACACTGGTTTTGACCAACACTGAATGGCCAGTTCTCAAATTCATGAAAAAACTGTTCTTACAATCAGTGCTAAACCAACAGCAACATCTTTATGTATATTGTGTCCACAAGAAGAGTATTTACCACAATATCTTTATGTAAATTGTGTCTACAAGAAGAATATTTACCAATCGTAAGTCCAAGGATACACCACTTCCTAAATAAAAGTTGATGTTTCTGGTTATTCCAACTGATAATTCTTGCAGGAAGACGCAGAATGCCAGTAAATGCAATTTACACACACTTTATTATTGAACATGAACTTACAAAGAGATACATGTGCATGATACAACTGAAAACAATGAACTGACTGAGTCAAAAGATGTTCTCCCTACAGGAGGCTAAACTCACTGCAAAAGAGTCTTGTTTTCATAGTTTTACATCACTGAGGGTCAGATCCATAGAGAGCCATTCCCCTTTCCCAGTGTGCGGAGCATCAGTGAAAGGAGATCGCTAAAGATGGCAGCTGCTGATGTCACCTATTCTTGGTCGGCATTGAGATTATCAAGTTGTGGTGGCAGAATGCTTGCTGTGGAGGTAACAGGACAGGATGTGAGGCACTACCCATCTTTGCCAGCATGGTTACTGACAGCAGTCATTTTCTAGGAGCTGTGATTGCTACGCAACAGTCAGCTGATAGCTGTGATGTTATTGCTGCAGGTTCAATGCTTGCTCTTTACTCACATGAAGTGTTGAGTGCTTTCGACAAGGGATTTCAAATTGATTCTGTATTTCTGTACTTCCAAAAGGCTTTTGACACTATACCCTACAAGCAGCTCATAATCAGAGTGCGTGCTTATGGAATATCATCCCAATTATGCAACTGTATTCATAATTTCCAGTGAGAGAGATCACAGTTCATAGTAATTGTTGTCAGGTACAACAGAAGTTTCCCAAGGTGCTGTCATAGGTCTTCTCCTGTTCCTTGTGTATATAAACAATTTAGGAGACAATCTGAGGTTTTTTTCAGATGGTGCTGTCATTTATGGTATAGTAAAGTCATCAGAAGATCAAAACCAACAGCAAGACAATTTAGATAAGACATCTGTAGTGGTGCAAAAATTGGCATTTTGACCATGAAAAATAAAAAGTGTGAGGTCATCCACATGAGTACTAAAAAAAATCCAATAAGCTTTGGTTACATGATAAATCATATAACAAACTGGAAAGAACACATAGAAAATACTGTGGGGGAAGCAAACCAAAGACTGCATTTTATTGGCAGAACTCTTAGATCTATGAAAAAGACTGCCTACACTATGTTTGTCCATGCTCTTTTGGAGTACTGCTGTGTGGTGTGGGATCCTTACCAGATAGAATAAGGGAGTATATCTAGAAATTTCAAAGGAGGGTAGCATATTGTTTTATCAAGAAATAGAGGGGGGTGGGGTGGGGGGGGGGCGGGAGTGTCATGGACACGATACAGGATTTGGGGTAGAAATCATTAAAACAAAGGTGTTTTTCATTGCATCGGGACCTTCTCACAAAATTTGTCACAAACTTTCTCCTCCAAATGCAGACGTACATAGTGAGAAATTATCATAATAATAAAATAAGGGAAATCAGAGCTCATATGGTCAGATATAATACCATTGGGTAGTTTTTAGCAACGAATGAAATACCCAGAAATAAACCATTCTCAACCTTTCATTCCTCATTCCTCTTGGTGAGCGATGGGGCTTGATGAAGTTGTCCACCAGTATTATGTTTATATCATTTGTTTGGAGTTGTTGCACATCAAGGCTCACCTTGAATGCATTGCAGGATTCTTAGTGTGTGATGTTCTATCATGTTCCAGAGTGGTGTGAGTGCAGCAGTTGTCAGCCCAAACAGTTCCTATGTCAGTTGCACTTATTGTATCTTGTAAAATTCAGGTGGATTTAAGAGGATGCACTTAGCCGGTGAGTGGCTTCTCAAATAGTAAAATATTGAAAGTGTTGTCTCCCCATTTAGAAACAATGTGGGTCAGAACATGGTGGCAGCAGTGCTGATCTGATCATATCATCCCACAACATGAGATGTTCATTGTCTGCTAAAGCCTTGTTCATAAAAATTCTTGGTGAGCGATGGGGCTTAAGCAGCAGTATCCTTGGTCATGCTACGTGTAGTTTCAGTGTCCAGACTATGGCTGGTTGCTCCGTAGTCAGTGTTAGTTGTGTCTGGGAGAAAAAATTTGCCTGTATGCATGGCTAGCTGTATAAAATCTCTGTCAAAGAGTCAATGAGGTCTTCTTTGAACACGGAACACACACCTAAAAGAACCTCAGGCAAGGACTCCGCCCACTGGCCACTGTGATGTGTAAGAGCTACTTTGAGTGTTCAATGCCACTGTACCATGAAATCATTGCCCTGTGGATGGTAGGCTGTGGTGTGGTAATACTGGACACTGCAATGGAATAGTGTGGACTCAAACTGGTAGTCTTGGTCAGTAGTGAGAGATGATGGAGAGCTGAAATGTGTTATCCACAACTGTACAAATGTCCTCAATGGCATTTTTACCATTGTGTTTGGTTACGGTGTTGTCTCAACCCTGCAGATGTAATCGAATGTGGAAAGAATGTACTTGAAACCTTCTGACCAGGTCAAGGTTGACATGTTGTAACTGGCCTTTGGGTATTTTTAAGTACACAGTTTGCAGTCTTAATTAACATCCAGCCAGACAAATTGGCCTGTAAGAAGTTTAGTAGTGGGACTCATTCCTAAGTGCAACAATCCATGCAAGCATCGAAAATATGCTTCCTCATAAGGAGTGGGACTAGTGAACAGAGGTGGTTTTGCGACATCACACACCAGACCTGCATGGAGGAATCACAGGTAATGTGCCACTGATGTCAACTGGTGGGCATTGTACCAGTTAAATACATATTTTGAGCTGTAAGATAAATAAATAAAAATAAATAAATAAATAAAACTGCATTGACTCCAGATAGCCACGACACTGTCAATGCCCTTGAGATGCTGATCATCAGCAGTAGATTGTGCAGCAGTATTAAGATGGAAGAAATGTTGTGGGAAACAATCTTTTGTAGAATCATATATATGAAGTCTGCCAGAGGTTGGTGGTCCATGTAAACAGTGAGTGGTCTACCCCCAATATTGTCCTTGAAGTGCCACACTGCCACATCTATGTCTACATCTATATCTACATCTATACTTTGCAAAACACCATGAAGTGCATGGCAGAGGCTATGTCCCATTGTACCAGTTATTAGAGTTTCTTCCCGTTCCATTCACGTGTGGAGCACAGGGCAGAATTATTGTTTGAATGCCTCTGTGCGTGCAGTAATTATTCTAATCTTATCCTCTTGATCCCTGTGTGAGTGATTGTAGGGGATGTAGTATATCCCTAGGGTAATTGTTTAAAGCCAATTCTGAAACTCTGTTAACAGACTTTCTCATGATAGTTTATGTCTGTCTTCAAGAGTCTGCCATTTCCATTCCTTCTGTATAGCTGTGACACTCAGCCATGGATTAAACAAACCTGTGACCAGTCGTGCGGCCTTCTCTGCATACGCTCAATACCCCCTGATATTCCTGTGTGGTACAGGTCCCACACACTTGAGTAATATTCTAGGATGGGTCACATGAGTGATCTGAAAGCAATCTGTTTAGTAGACTGACTGTCCTCCCCCAGTATTCTATCAATAAACTGAAGTCTGCCACCTGCTTTACTCATGACTGAACCTATGTGATAATTCCATTTCATATCCCTAAAAAGTGTTACACTCAGGTATTTGTATGAGTTGATCAATTCCAGCAGTGACTCACTGATATTGTAGTCATAGGATACTACATTTTTTTCAATTTGTGAAGTGCACATTTTACATTTCTGAACATTTAGAGCAAGTTACCAATCTCTGCACCATGTTGAAATATTATCAATATCTGACTGAATATTTATGCAGTTTCTCTTGGATAGAACTTCATTATAAACAACTGTACCATCTGCAAAAAGTCTGATTTTAAAATTAATATTGTCTGCAAAACCATTGATATACAACAAGAACTGCAAGACATGAATTTGAAAAGAATGTTATCAATGAAGCATTGCCGCATTTGGGCTGCATTTTTCAAACTGTAAAGCATGAACAAAAATTCATAGATCCTGAGCAGTTTATTATCACTGTTTTGGATATGTCCTCAGTAGCTGTAGGAATTTGCATGTAAGCTTTTTTGCAGTCTAGAACACTAAAGACTGAAGCACCTGCTAAGGTGTGAGTAAAGTCTTGGATGTTCAGTATCAGATAACTATCAGGTACTGTGGGAGTGTTGATGGTCAATAATCACCACATAACCTGTACATCCTCCCATGAACCATGGAGTTTGTCATTGGTGGGGGGGGGGGGGGGGGGGGGGGGGCTTGCATGCCTCAGCGATACAGATAGCCATACCGTAGGTGCAACCACAATGGAGGGGTATCTGTTGAGAGGCCAGACAAACGTGTGGTTCCTGAAGAGGGGCAGCAGCCCTTTCAGTAGTTGCAGGGTAACAGTCTGGATGATTGACTGATCTGGCCTTGTAATATTAACGAAAACAGCATTGCTGTGATGGTATTGCGAATGGATGAAAGCAAGGGAAAACAACACCGTAATTTTTCCTGGGGGCATGCAGCTTTACTGTATGGTTAAATGATGATGGCGCCCTCTTGTGTAAAATATTACGGAGGTAAAATAGTCTCCCATTCGGATCTCTTGGCGGGGAGTATTCAGGAGGACATTGTTATCAGGAGAAAGAAAACTGGCGTCATACGGATCGGAGCATGGAATGTCAGATCCATTAATCAAGCAGGTAGGTTAGAAAATTTAAAAAGTTAAATGGATAGGTTAAAGCTAGATATAGTGGGAATTAGTGAAGTTCGGGGCAGGAGGAAGAAGACTACTGGTCAGGTGAATACAGGGTTATAAATACAAAATCAAATATGGGTAATGCAGGAGTAGGTTTAATAATGAATAAAAAATAGGAACACGGGTAAGCTATTACAAACAGCATAGTGAATTCATTATTGTAGCAAAGATAGACATGAAGCCCACGTCTACCACAGTAGTACAAGTTTATATGCCAACTAGCTCTGCAGATGATGAAGGGACTGAAGAAATGTGTGATGAGATAAAAGAAATTATTCAGACAGTGAAGGGAGATGAAAATTTAATAGTCATGGGGGACTGGAATTCGATAGAAGGAAAAGTAGTAGGTGCATATGGAATGGGGGTAAGGAATGAAAGAGGAAGCCACCTGGTAGAATTTTGCACAGAGCATAACTTAAGCACAGCTAACACTTTGTTTAAGAACCATGAAAGAAGGTTGTATATGTGGAAGAGGCTGGAGACAATGGAACATTTCAGATAGATTATGCAATTGTAAGACAGAGATTTGTGAATCAGGTTTCAAATTGTAAGGCATTTCCAGGGGCAGATGTGGACTCTGACCACAATCTATTGGTTCTGAACTCTAGATTAAAACTGAAAAAACTGCAAAAAGGTGGGAATTTAAGGGGATGGGACCTGGATAAACTGAAAGACCTATAGGTTGTAGAGGGTTTCAGAGAGAGCATTAGAGGAAGATTGACAAGAACGGGGGAAAGAAATACAGTAGAAGAAGAATGGGTAGCTTTGAGAGATGAAACAGAGAGGCAGCAGAGGATCAAGTAAGTACAAAGATGAGGGCTAGCAGAAGTCCATGGATAACAGAAGAGATATTGAATTTAACTGATTAAAGGAGAAAATATAAAAATACAGTAAATGAAGCAGGCAGAAAGGAATACAAACATCTCAAAAATGAGATCAACATGAAGTGCAAAATAGCTAAGCAGGGATGGCTACAGGACAAATATAAAGATGTAGAGGCATATATCACTAGGGGTAAGATAGATACAGCCTACAGGAAAATTAAAGACACATTTGGAGAAAAGAGAACCACTTGCAAGAAAGTCAAGAGCTCAGATGGAAAACCAGTTCTAAGCAAAGAAGGGAAAGCAGAAAGGTGGAAGGAGTATATAGAGGGTCTATACAAGGGTGATGTACTTGAGGGCAATATTATGGAAATGGGAGAGGATGTAGTTGAAGATGAAATGGGAGATATGATACTGCGTGAAGAGTTTGACAGAGCACTGAAAGACCTGAGTCGAAACAAGGCCCCCGGAGTAGACAACATTCCATTAGAACTACTGACAGCCTTGGGAGAACTACTGACAGCCTTGGGAGAACCAGTCCTGACAAAATCTACCATCTGGTGAGCAAGATGTATGAGACAGGTGAAATACCGTCAGACTTCAAGAAGAATATAATAATTCCAATTCCAAAGAAAGCAAGTGTTGACAGATGTGAAATTTACCGAACTATCAGTTTAATAAGTCACAGCTGCAAAATACTAACGTGAATTCTTTACAGACGAATGGAAAAACTGGTAGAAGCCGACCTCGGGGAAGATCAGTTTGGATTCCATAGAAATGTTGGAACATGTAGGGCAATACTTATCTTAGAAGAAAGATTAAGGAAAGGCAAACCAATGTTTCTAGCATTTGTAGACTTAGAGAAGGCTTTTGATAATGTTAACTGAAATACTCTCTTTCAAATTCTGAAGGTGGCAGGGGTAAAATACTGAGAGCGAAAGGCTATTTACAATTTGTACAGAAACCAGATGGCAGTTATAAAGAGTTGAGGGGCATGAAAGGGAAGCAGTGATTGAGAAGGGGTTGAGACAGGGCTGTAGCCTATCCCCAATGTTATTCAATCTGTATACTGAGCAAGCAGTAAAGGAAACAAAAGAAAAATTTGGAGTAGGAATTGAAATCCATGGAGAAGAAATAAAAACTTAGAGGATTGGCAACAACATTGTAATTCTGTCAGAGATAGTAAAGGACTTGGAAGAGCAGCTGAACGGAATGGACAGTGTCTTGAAAGGAGGATATAAGATGAACATCAACAGAAGCAAAACAAGGATAATGGAATGTAGTCGAATTAAATCGGGTGATGCTGTGGGAATTATATTACGAAATGAGACACTTAAAGTAGTAGGTGAGTTTTGCTATTTGTGGAGCAAAATAACTGACAGTGGTCGAAGTCGATAGGATTTAAAATGTAGACTGGCAATGGCAAGGACAGCATATCTGAAGAAGAGAAATTTGTGAACATTGAGTATAGATTTAAGTGTCAGGAAGTCTTTTCTGAAAATATTTGTATGGAGTGTAGCCATGTATGGAAGTGAAACACGGATGATAAATAGTTTAGACAAAGAGTATGGAAGCTTTCAAAATGTGGTGCTGCTGAAGAATGCTAAGGATTGGATGGGCAGATCACATAACTAATGACGAGGTACTGAATAGTATTGGGGAGAAGAGGAGTTTGTGGCACAGCTTGACTAGAAGAAGGGGTCGGTTGGTAGGACATGTTCTGATGCATCAAGGGGCAGATTCAGAAGGATGTAGGTTGCAGTAGGTAATTGGAGATGAAGCAGCTTGCATAGGATAGAGTAGCATGGAGAGCTGCATCAAACCAGTCTCTGGACTCAAGACCACAATAACATAATACCCAGTATGTTCCATTTTTCTTGGGAACTTAGTATATGGGCTAAGCCCTGGGCTATCTGACTGTCTTGCAGTAATTCATCAGCAATGGTTTTAGCTGCTTGTAGTCTCTCCTGTGCCACTTTGTGTACTTTATGGTGGGCATGCAGACCTGGTGTGTTATTAATTTTGTACACAATGTTGGGGACTAATGCCTCTCTCTATAAATGTCACACCTGTTATCGGGGGAATACAGGTGGCACATGTGGGTGATGCATTCGTACTGTTAGAAAGTTCACCATTCTGACCTGTATTTGCAATGAGTCATGTGGTGTGGTATGTCTTGACTGTAAATGTGTGTCATCTGCCAGCATCGTGGTTGGTGCTGTCTTGTTCACAATGGGTATTTGGAGACACTGATGCTGTTCCTGCTGTAGGTGTCACAGGTAAGAATATTCAGCATCATCTTTACTTCCTAAGAAAACTATTTTCATGTACAATTCAAGATTCTTGTTGCGTAACTTGAGCTTCTCCTTTTTCAGTTCTTCATAACTCATCATCACCTTTACTATTACTGATTCTAAAGTGTTATGGTCATGTAACAATTGTAAGTGATATAGTCATCTAGAGTTTGATAGAGGTGCTCTTGGAACAGTCTCCTCCAGAACTGCCTGTAGATGTGGTGAGAAACTGCTAGTGATACTGGGTACCAATTCTCCATTGATGGTTTTCCCGAGGATACCTCATGTTAGGTCCAGGGGGAGATGAAACTGACAGAGAAAATCCACACCCAAGATTGGTTCCTGAACTTTTGTTACCATAAACTGCCATGGAAATTTCTCTTAAAGACCAAGGTACACAGTGCATGTGACAGTTCCGAGAAGTGTGATATGAGTATTATTTACAGCACTTAGCTAGATGGCAAGCACTATAAGCTCAATTAGTGATATCTCTCTGGGAATGGTGCTGACTTCCAAGTTAATTGGTCAAGAAGTGTTGATTTGTTGGGTTGTCTAACATGTACACTGTATCACTGTCACACAGAAATGGGAAATAATTAGTCTGACCCACGTGTTTCAGCTGTAGATGACTGAAGCGAGTGTTTGTTTTGGGACGGCTGCTTGGGATGGAGCAGCTGCAGGGCCTGTTACCAAAGCAATGGTGGAACCAACACGGCTGCTGTCATGTTTGCTCGCCCGTATGAGCGAGCATGACCGTAGTGGCTGGCTGAAGGTCAGTGGCAGGGGCTACTGATATTTCTTTCCTAACTGTATGTGATCCATCAGGTTACCTCGGCTGCTTGTGGCTGCAAGCAGTGTGGCATACCAGGAATGTATGGGCGATGGTCATTGTTATCTTTCACATCTGTGTATTTTCGTTGTTGTAGGATAGCAAAAAATCTGTCAGCCAGAACTAATTTGCTTTCCATCGCTTTGCTTTCATGTGTGATCATTGCCAACAGTATCTGTGTCACAGCATGACTGGCATGCGAGTGAAGATGATTGATGTCTGGTGATGTCTCCAACATTGAAACTGAGTCCTGTTGTCCAATCTTTCCTCGTACATTAGTTTATGCAGCTGTTGCTCTGGTGTCTTGGTGAGTCGCTGGAGCAAAGCTGCCTTCATGGCATCAAATTTACCATCAGCTGGAGGTACCTGTATGATGTCATTGATGATGTGGACATGCTTCCCTATGTTGCTCAATAAGACTACAAACTTACATGTATCATCAGAGATGCTGTGGCTGTATAGTATGAATTCAATTATCGTGACTCATGTGGAAGCGCAGTAGTTTACGGTGAAAACACGGTTACATATATCACCCACAGAAATTTTTTCACTGATGCGCGGGGATGTATGGTCTGAGGGCGACAGCAGATGAGATCCCTGTGATCTGGCTGGGCCGTGTTGACCTGAGATAGTTAGCAAAATATTGTCTTGTTGGTGTGAGGAAATATTGAACTCATCACGGAAACTCTCAAGGTGGCCAAAAGTCATTAATTCTGTCCACACAAATGTTCATAATTGTTGTAGGTAATGGTACAAAGCCGCAGAATGTCCCTTTCATGTTTCACATGTAATGTAGGCTGACTCATGTGGTAGAAAACATGTGTCACCATGGAAGGCACCATTTTATCCAAGTTGTTCATAAAGATGGTGATCATGGGATAACTGTAATGTTGAAGCAAATGCAATCTGATGAAGTATACTTATCTGTTGAAGTAGCTGTTGCTGTTCATTATGGGGTCACCACTGTGGGAATTCCAGGTGGGAACACTCACAGGAAGAAGCAGAGTGTCAGTATCTGCAATTAACACTCATTTTAATTGCTAAGCACAGACATACAAAGAGAGGTAAACAATGAGCTAAATAGGTCAAAACGCAAAGATATTCTCCATACAGGAGGCTAAACTTTCTCCCAAAGAGTCTTTTTTCCAATATTTTACATCATCAATAGTGAGGTCCCCACATGCTAATCACTATTAAGAAACCTATCTAAATGCTTAACTGTCTACAGCAGTACTGCAAAAGAACTAATTAGTAGCATACTAACATGAGACACAATTCAGAGCTGGAGACTCTTAAATTAAACTTCTTATTATAATGAGAAAAGTGATGGGAATCTTAGTATAGTCAGTTTATGAAAAGATTTGCATCAATAGCTTTGTAACTAAGGATCCTCAGTTTGACTGTTGAATATCAGTCCAATAATTCCCTGGATTGTCAAAAGTACAAGGTGTGATCAAAAAGTAATTGGAATTTTTGTTTTTCTTAAAGAGTCTTTATTTATTCATCAGCATCAACTTTGTCCCCTTCTAAGTAATCCCCCAATGATATTATACACTTGTTCCAACACTTTCTCCAATCTTCAAAGCACTTCTGGAACTCATTTTTCATTATGGTGTTCATCTCCTTCAGCAGTTCTGTATTTATCCCATCAAACAATGTCCTTTCATGGTTCTCTTCAGCCTTGGGAGTAGAAACAAGTCACACGGGGCCATTTCCAGTGAATATGGGGGCTGAGACATCATCACGGTCTTGTTTTTTTGCCATAGAAATCATGAACAAGCATTGAGATGTGCGCAGGAGCATTATCATGATGCAATTTCCACGAGTGGTTTTTGCCACAGTTCTGGAAATTTTCTTTGGACAGCTTTACGAAAAAGGCACCTAACTTCCGGGTAGTAGTTGTTATTGACCTTATGACCATAAGGCAGGAACTCTTGATGCAATATCCCATTGTAATCAAAGAAAACAGTGAGAAGAACATTCACATGTGATCAAACTTGTCAAATTCTTTTCAGTCTTGACTTTTCAGGCGGTTTCTGCTTGGACACTATGGCCTTGGTTTCAACGTCATACCCATATATCCAAGTTTTATAACCTTCTTTAGGAATTCTCGATCACTGTCGACTTTAGTCAGCAATTCCTGTGTGATATCATTTTTAGTACAAATTTAAGTTTTGGTACAAACTTTTATGCTACATCTTTCCTGCACAAAACATCCAAAAAATTGCTCGGTACAAGCCAAAGGATATGCCAACGTCATCAGCAATCTTCCTGGTGGGGATTCAACAATTTTCCAGAACCATTTTCTTTACTTCTTCCATGTTGTCATCAGTAACTGATGTGTTACGGCATTCGGGACAATCATTGTCTTCAATGTCTTCTCAACCATCTTTGAAACATTTATACCACTTGTAAACTCCTGAATGTGAGTCCAATGTGCTAACCACTGCCACTGCACTAATCCCCCCCCCCCCCCCCCCCTGTTTGAAATGTTTATACCACTTGTAAACTCTTGTCTTATTCATAGTAGATTTATCAAAAGCCACAGTCAACATTTCAAATGTAGTGCTGCACTTTATTACAATTTTCAACAAAAATTTAATGCAAATTCTTTGATCCACCTTTTTTGAAAGTAAAAATTTGCCCGAGCACTCAAAAACACATATACCCTTTCTGACTGTCGTCAATGAACTAAATATTCAAAACAGCTGAAAAATCAAACACAGATCAGAGACATGTGTACCAACAAAATTTTATTAAAGAAAAGAAAAAGAAAAGAAAATTGAAAATCGGATACATAAAGCCTGCAAAATTGAAAAATTCTCATTACTTTCTATCGCACATCGAACATGCCAATGAAGAAAGAGAAAACATAATTTTTTTTTCAAGAACATTAAAATAACAGATAGAAACCATGCAAGAGATTGTGGCTGTACGGTTGTACAGCTGTGCGTAGTCAATGGCAGAAGAGTTGAGGTAGTGACAGTGACACACACACTTGCATATTTCAGCACGGTGTACACAGTCAGCAGATTTGTGTGGCAGTGCCAAGCTTATGGCATCAGAAGCTCACCTGTAAGAATGGCATACATACAGCATCTGGTTCAGCACTGAAAATTCAAATCAGAAACCTATTGCATATTCTCAGTGACTTCTATGCATCTGTGTTCTGCCCTTTAGTAGAAAATGTGGTATAAATATTACATAATAGCTGTAGGTGGTATCATTGCTTTGGTTGGAAAACTCTTTGTGATAGTGGGTCAACCAGCCCAATTTTTTCTCTGACATTAACTTTCTGATTACTGAAAGCATATGACAGATGTTTCAGTGCTATGGTATGCCATACCACCAGGCACGAGGCTCTGCTGTGGCCACTGGCAGGCAAACAGTGCCAGGTGTAAAGCTCTGCTGGACCTGCTGGCAGCCGTGTGACAGCCAATGTGTTTACGTACAAATCAGATGTGGTCAACTAAATATAAATGATGAAACCAGGGGTTTTGATTTCATGATAGAAACATTTTAAAAGGAAACATATATTCTAAACTAGAAATACTGTAGTAGAAAACAGAAATATTACTGTAAACTGAAAGGTTGTGTGAGTCCAGATATGACACCAAGAAACATTTGAATCCAAGCCTTTTATTATACATAAAGGGTGTTGCTATCAACCTGAAATCCAATGGAAATCTATGTACTTCCCCAGAGAAATGAGAAAGCAGCGGATATACTAAAAAATACTCTAACACAGGCAACTCAAAAAGTATTTAGAAATCACAGGAATATAATAAATGGCTGTGTCATTATTCTCTCTTGGAAGATTACTGTTACTAAAAGAACGAAACCAAAACTCGATTCTTCTTTCCTTTTGAAAGAAACTCATTAGCTGAATGAAAGCTTAGGCTGATCGTCTCTTATTTCTCAGGACTGCCACTACAAAAGTGTTGCATGTCTTCATTCTTCTGCCAGCATATCCACTGGTGTGTCTCTGTGGCCAGAAAGCTACACCATGTGCTGCAGAACTCTATGCTAATACATGCATTTGCTATAGCAACCCTTCAGTTACAGTTACAGTCATCAGACATAAACAGAGTTCATTGATTAGACATAAACAATTAGAACACATTACCATACTTAACTTTTTTTACCACTGAGCAAGGCCACCATGTAAATTTGTAAGTTTTCATTCAATACACAACAAAATGCTGCAAACCATAATGGCATCTTGACTTCTCCATAAGGGACAAAATGAATAACATGTGGATTTAATCACATACATCATTAATTAAATAACATTGCAAATATCAGACATTCTGGAAACTAGCAATAACTGCCTTAATTCAATTACTCTCACTCCTGATAGCTAGGAGGAGGAGGAGGAGATTAGTGTTTAATGTCTTGTCAACAAAAAGGTCATTAGAGAAGGAGCACAAGTCAGATTAGGTAAGGATAGAGAAGGAAAGCGGCCATGCCCTTTTGAAGCCACCATGGTGGCATTTGGCCTAAGCAAGTTAGATAAATCATGGAAAACTTAAATCATAATGGCAGGATGCAGATTTGAACCACTGTGAGTCCAATGTGCTAACCACTGCCACTGCACTAACCCCCCCCCCCCCCCCCCCACCTTTTTGGTACCTGGTAGCTGCTCAGCTTCACAGAAGTCAAGGTTCCATTATAGCCTCCAGTATTTTTTTATGTGTATTGAATGAAAAGTTACAAATGTGTGTGTGTGTGTGTGTGTGTGTGTATGTGTGTTTTTTAGCTTTGCTCAATGGTAAAGTAAGTTAAGTGTGGCAATGTATTCTAATGGTTTATGTGTAATGAATATACTGCAAACCTGATACGGAGGTGCTGATTGTAGATTCTACTAATATGCAATGGCATGTTGTCAACTACATCTACATCTACATGGGTTACTCTGCAGCTCACATTTAAGTGCCAGGCAGAGGGTTCGTTGAACCACCTTCACAATTCTCTATTATTTCAATCTTGTATAGCGCGCGGAAAGAATGAACACCTATATATTTCCGTATGAGCCCTGATTTCCCTATTTTATCATGGTGATCACTTCTCTCTCTGTAGATCAGCATCAACAAAATATTTTCACATTTGGGGGAGAAAGTTGGTGACTGGAATTTCGTGAGAAGATTCCACTGCAACGAAAAATGCCTTTGTCTTAATGACATCCACCCCAAATCCTGAACCACTCCAGTGATACTCTCTCCCCTATTTCGCAGTAATACAAAATGTACTACCCTACTTTGAACTTTTTTGATGTGCTCTGACAATCCTATCTCGTAAGGATCCCACACTGTCCAGCATTATTCTAAAAGAGGATGGAGAAGCATAGTGTAGGCAGGCTCCTTAGTAGACCAGTTACACATTTTCTAAGTGTCCTGTCAATAAAACACAGCCTTTGGTTGGCCTTTCCCACAACATTTTCTGTGTGTTTCTTCCAATTTAAGTTGTTCCTAATTGTAATTCTTAGGTATTTAGTTGAATTCATGAAATTTAGATTTGACCGATTTAACATGTAACTGAAGTTTAACGAATTCCTTTTAGCACTCCTGTGGATGACATCATACTTTTTGTTATTTAGGGTCAACTGTCAATTTTCGCACCATACAGATATTTTTTCTAAATCATTTTGCAATTTGTTTTGATCTTCTGATGACTTTGCTAGTCAATAAATGACAGTGTCATCTGCAAACAACATAAGACAGCTGCTCAGATTGTCTTCCAAATTGTTTATACACATAAGGAACAGCTAAGGGCCTATAATACTACCTTGTGGAATGCCAGAAATCACTTCTGTTTTAGTTGATGACTTTCCATCAATTACTACAAAGTGTGACCTCTCTGATAGGAAACACGAATCCAGTCACATTAACTGAGACGATATTCCATAAGCACGCAATTTTACTACAAGCTGCTTATGTGGTACAGTGTCAAAAGACTTCTGGAAATCCAGGAATATGGAATCAATCTGAAATCCCTTGTTAATAGCACTCAACACTTAATGTGAGTAAAGAACTAGTTGTGTTTCACAAGAACGGTGTTTTCTAAATCCATGTTGACTGTGTGTCAATAGACAGTTTTCTTTGAGGTAATTCAAAATGTTCAAACACAATCTATGTTCAAAAATCCTGCTGCATATCGACATTAATGATATGAGCCTGTAATTTAGTGGATTACTCCTACCACCTTTCTTGAATATTGGTGTGACCTGTGCAACTTTCCAGTCTTGGGGTACTGATCTTTCGTCGAATGAATGGTTGTATATGATTGTTAAGTATGGAGTTACTGCAGAAGCATACTCTGAAAGGAACCTAATTGGTATACAGCCTGGACCAGAAGACTTGCTTTTATTAAGTGATTTAAGTTGCTTCACTACTCCAAGGATATCTACTTCTATGTTATTCATGTTGGCAGCTGTTCTTGGTTCAAATTCTGGAACATTTACTTTGTCTTCTTTTGTGAAGGCATTTTGGAAGGCTGTGTTAAGTATCTCTGCTTTGGCAGCACTGTCCTCAATTGTATCTCCATTGCTATCACACAGAGAAGGTACTGATTGCGTCTTGCCAATAGCATACTTCACATATGACCAGAACCTCTTTGGATTTTTTGCCAGGTTTTGAGACAAAGTTTTGTTGTGGAAACTATTATAAGCATCTTGCATTGAAGTCAGCGTTAAACTTTGAGCTTCTGTAAAAGATTGCCAATCTTGGAGATTTTATGTCTGTTTGAATTTGTAGTTCAGCTTCAGGATGCAAAGCTGACTTTTGTGGGTCTCAGGTACTGTGTTAGTTGATTTCTGCCAATTACTGCAGTGTCGTCCCTGTTAAAGTTGCAATTGGTCATAAAGTGTACCAGGACTACTCTGTCTGAAGCTGTAATGCTGCACTGACTGGCAAGATAATCCAGAATATTTCGCAAAGGCATTCCAAAACAGGGATAAAGTTTTTCAGTTTTCCCCTTTTTATAACCAGATTCCTAAGCAGTAACCACTGCCCAGGCTCGTAATCTGTAATCTCACATTCTTTTGACTCCATTTAACTGCCTAGCAACAGCAGTAGCATTGTTTTCCAGTACCTGTTCCGAAATGGTTCTCAAGGATCAGGAAATCTGTTTTACCACTGTAGTGTCAACATCTGGGGGCAACTTATCTAATTTGAATTGTGAATGCATTTTGAGTTTGTGTACCACATCACATGGAGCACAACCAATTGATTCATGCTTTCTTGCATTATATGAAGATACTGTTGGGGAACAACATATCCCAGTCTGATGGCTTTGATTAACATAATATGATACTGTTTTGAGAACAGGCTTATACACATTCTCCACACAAAGGGGGCAGTTCATCACCTCTCTATTTTTTTATAATCAGCAAACCTACATGAAAAGAGATGACAAGAAATTACTTCTGTGATCTGTTGTGATGGCTTCAGAGCATTCAGACAGCAAAATAAGTTGTGATACAAAATCATTGATGACTGTTTCTGCTGTCACATCTGTCAGGTGAACCATAATTAATAAATGTGAAAAATTATGAATAACAGGCAAAACATATTTATTATTTTGGACTGAAATAAGGAAAGATCTCACTGTGTCAAGAGCAATCAAGTCAAAAGGTCTAATGATGTCTGCAAATATTTTGAGAGGAATTTTTGGTTTTACATATTTTGCCATTGTGCATATGGTAAGCAAGGCTGTACAAACTTTTGATGATATGTTTATGAGTAGGCCACTGGTACTGCAAGGCTGCTTGCCCATTTGTTACCTTTTTTCCTTCTCTGGCACACTTGTAGATTGTCATGTGACTACAGTAAAATTCTTTCTCTGTAGGATTTTGGAATAACCATGATTACCTTGGGATGTTTTACAGTAGAGGATTTTATCAACTACCACAAAGTCAAGTGATGCTATGAATTCATTGTGTTCTTTGTCCTCTTGGTGCTCATTCTCTAGTTCAGATATCAGAACTTAATCAACTTGTATATGCCAAATTTTCTGACCCAAGGCATCAGCATGTTGATAGAGCTTTCTTGACTTGCTCCTTCCTGGGTAATCATACTTGCTTAACTTAAGGGCCCACATAGTCTGCTACTAGAATCCCTGGGGCTCAATATCCACATTAATGTGAAATCATCAGTCACAACCATAAATTTTGTTCTATATAAGAAACATTTGAAATAGTTTACTCTGCACGCTACAGCTAATAGCTACTCCTGTGTTGTGCAGTAGTTAATCTCAACTTGATTCAACTGCATAGATGCGAATCCTATAGGGTGTTGAACACCCTGTAAACTGCATTAAGAATACACCCAACTGCAAAATCAGTGGCATCAAAAGAGAGTATAAATGGTTTCTCAAAACTGAGATTTGTCAAAACAAATTACTTAGTTTATTTTATATTTTTTATTTTCTCATATTTGAGCAAAGCCACTTGACAATCTAGAGTCTACGTAAATACTTCTCCCTTCTTGCAATTTGGTGAGAGGTTGGACAATAGTGGTGTATTCTGGTACAGAGACATGACAATAGTTGCCAACCCCAGAAAAGATTTAATTCTTTCATATTGCAAGGTGAAAGAAAGTTTTGTACTGTATCAGTTCACTGCAGAATGTGTCAAACTCCATCAGCAGAAATTATACAGTCTGAATAAATAACTCACAGTTCTGAAAACTAGCATTTTCATAATTTCAGATTGAGATTTGCATTTTATGTGTTCAAAAGGACAATTCTTAGTCCGTGTGTGTGTATCTCCAGGGAACTGGAAACATAATGATGATGTCTAAATAAACTAGGCACATGGGAGCTTTCAGTCTACATCTACATCTACATCTACATGATTACTCTGCAATTCACATTTAAGTGCTTGGCAGAGGGTTCATCGAACCACAATCATACTATCTCTCTACCATTCCACTCCCGAACAGTGCTCGGGAAAAACGAACACCTGAACCTTGCTGTTTGAGCTCTGATTTCTCTTATTTTATTTTGATGATAATTCCTACCTATGTAGGTTGGACTCAACAAAATATTTTTGCATTTGGAAGAGAAAGTTGGTGACTGAAATTTCGTAAATAGATTTCGCCGTGATGAAACACGTCTTTGCTTTAATGACTTCCATTCCAACTCGTGTGTCATATCTGCCACTCTCTCTCCCCTATTACGTGATAATACAAAACGAGCTGCCCTTTTTTGCACCTTTTCGATGTCCTCCGTCAATCCCACCTGGTAAGGATCCCACACCGCGCAGCAATATTCTAGCAGAGGAGGAACAAGTGTAGTGTAAGCTGTCTCTTTAGTAGACTTGTTGCATCTTCTAAGTGTCCTGCCAATGAAACGCAACCTTTGGCTCACCTTCCCCACAATATTATCTATGTGGTCTTTCCAACTGAAGTTGTTCGTAATTTTAACGCCCAGGTACTTACTTGAATTGACAGCCTTGAGAATTGTACTATTTATCGAGTAATCGAATTCCAACGGTTTTCTTTTGGAACTCATGTGGATCACCTCACACTTTTCGTTATTTAGCGTCAACTGCCACATGCCACACCATACAGCAATATTTTCTAAATCGCTTTGCAACTGATACTGGTCTTCGGATGACCTTACTAGATGGTAAATTACAGCATCATCTGCAAACAACCTAAGAGAACTGCTCAGATTGTCACCCAGGTCATTTATATACACTCCTGGAAATTGAAATAAGAACACCGTGAATTCATTGCCCAGGAAGGGGAAACTTTATTGACACATTCCTGGGGTCAGATACATCACATGATCACACTGACAGAACCACAGGCACATAGACACAGGCAACAGAGCATGCACAATGTCGGCACTAGTACAGTGTATATCCACCTTTCACAGCAATGCAGGCTGCTATTCTCCCATGGAGACGATCGTAGAGATGCTGGATGTAGTCCTGTGGAACAGCTTGCCATGCCATTTCCACCTGGCGCCTCAGTTGGACCAGCGTTCATGCTGGACGTGCAGACTGCGTGAGACGACGCTTCATCCAGTCCCAAACATGCTCAATGGGGGACAGATCCGGAGATCTTGCTGGCCAGGGTAGTTGACTTACACCTTCTAGAGCACGTTGGGTGGCACGGGATACATGCGGACGTGCATTGTCCTGTTGGAACAGCAAGTTCCCTTGCCAGTCTAGGAATGGTAGAACGATGGGTTCGATGACGGTTTGGATGTACCGTGCACTATTCAGTGTCCCCTCGACGATCACCAGTGGTGTACGGCCAGTGTAGGAGATCGCTCCCCACACCATGATGCCGGGTGTTGGCCCTGTGTGCCTCGGTCGTATGCAGTCCTGATTGTGGCGCTCACCTGCACGGCGCCAAACACGCATACGACCATCATTGGCACCAAGGCAGAAGCGACTCTCATCGCTGAAGACGACACGTCTCCATTCGTCCCTCCATTCACGCCTGTCGCGACACCACTGGAGGCGGGCTGCACGATGTTGAGGCGTGAGCGGAAGACGGCCTAACGGTGTGCGGGACCATAGCCCAGCTTCATGGAGACGGTTGCGAATGGTCCTCGCCGATACCCCAGGAGCAACAGTGTCCCTAATTTGCTGGGAAGTGGCGGTGCGGTCCCCTACGGCACTGCGTAGGATCCTACGCTCTTGGTGTGCATCCGTGCGTCGCTGCGGTCCGGTCCCAGGTCGACGGGCACGTGCACCTTCCGCCAACCACTGGCGACAACATCAATGTACTGTGGAGACCTCACACCCCACGTGTTGAGCAATTCGGCGGTACGTCCACCCGGCCTCCCGCATGCCCACTATACGCCCTCGCTCAAAGTCCGTCAACTGCACATACGGTTCACGTCCACGCTGTCGCGGCATGCTACCAGTGTTAAAGACTGCGATGGAGCTCCGTATGCCACGGCAAACTGGCTGACACTGACGGCGGTGGTGCACAAATGCTGCGCAGCTAGCGCCATTCGATGGCCAACACCGCGGTTCCTGGTGTGTCCGCTGTGCCGTGCGTGTGATCATTGCTTGTACAGCCCTCTCGCAGTGTCTGGAGCAAGTATGGTGGGTCTGACACACCGGTGTCAATGTGTTCTTTTTTCCATTTCCAGGAGTGTAGATCAGGAACAGCAGAGGTCCCAGGACGCTTCCCTGATATCACTTCAGTTTTACTCGATGATTTGCCGTCTATTACTACGAACTGCGACCTTCCTGATAGGAAATCACGAATCCAGTCGCACAACTGAGACAATACCCCATAGGCCCGCAGCTTGATTAGAAGTTGCTTGTGAGGAAAGGTGTCAAAAGCTTTCCAGAAATCTAGAAATACGGAATCAACTTGAGATCCCCTGTCGATAGCGGCCATTACTTCATGCGAATAAAGAGCTAGCTGCGTTGTACAAGAACGATGTGTTTTGAAACCATGCTGATTACGTATCAATAGATCGTTCCCTTTGAGGTGATTCATAATGTTTGAATACAGTATATGCTCCAAAACCCTACTGCAAACCGACGTCAATGATATAGGTCTGTAGTTCGATGGATTACTCCTACTACCCTTCTTAAACACTGGTGCGACCTGCGCAATTTTCCAGTCTGTAGGTACAGATCTATCGGTGAGCGAGCAGTTGTATATGATTGCTAAGTAGGGAGCTATTGTATCAGCGTAATCTGAAAGGAACCTAATCAGTATACAATCTGGACCTGAAGACTTGCCCGTATCAAGCGATTTGAGTTGCTTTGCATCCCCTAAGGTATCTACTATTAAGGAACTCATGCCAGCAGCTGTTCGTGTTTCAAATTCTGGAATATTCCATTCATCGTCCCTGGTGAAGGAATTTCGGAAAACTGCGTTCAATAACTCTGCTTTAGTGGCACAGTCGTCGGTAACAGTACCATCGGCACTGCACAGCGAAGGTATTGACTGCGTCTTGCCGCTTGTGTACTTTACATACGACCAGAATTTCTTCGGATTTTCTACCAAATTTCAAGACAATGTTTTGTTGTGGAACCTATTAAAGGCATCTCGCATTGAAGTCCGTGCCAAATTTCGCGCGTCTGTAAATTTTAGCCAATCTTCGGGATTTCGCGTTCTTCTGAACTTCGCATGCTTTTTCTGTTGCCTCTGCAACAGTGTTCGAAACTGTTTTGTGTACCATGGGGATCAGTTCCATCTCTTACCAATTTATGAGGTATGAATCTCTCAATTGCTGTTGCTACTATATCTTTGAATTTGAGCCACATCTCGTCTACATTTGCGTAGTCAGTTCGGAAGGAATGGAGATTGTCTCTTAGGAAGGCTTCTAGTGACACTTAATTCACTTTTTTAAATATAATTATTTTGCGTTTGTTTCTGGTGAATTTGGAAGAAATGGTATTGAGCCTAGCTACAACGACCTTGTGATCACTAATCCCTGTATCAGTCATGATGCTCTCTATTAGCTCTGGATTGTTTGTGGCTAAGAGGTCAAGTGTGTTTTCGCAACCATTTACAGTTCGCGTGGGTTCATGGACTAACTGCTCGAAATAATTTTCGGAGAAAGCATTTAGGACAATCTCGGAAGATGTTTTCTGCCTACCAAGTATTTTTGCCTACATATCGAAGGAAGGTTGAAGTCCCCACCAACTATAACCGTATGAGTGGGGTATTTATTTGATACGAGACTCAAATTTTCTCTGAACTGTTCAGCAACTATATCATCGGAGTCTGGGGGTCGGTAGAAGGAGCCAATTATTAACTTAGTTTGGCTGTTAAGTATAACCTCCACCCATACCAATTCGCACGGAGTATCTACTTTGACTTCACTACAAGATAAACCACTACTGACAGACAAAAACACTCCACCACCAATTCTGCCTAATCTATCTTTCCTAAACACCGTCTGAGACTTCATAAAAATTTCTGCAGAACTTATTTCAGGCTTTAGCTAGCTTTCTGTACCTATAACAATTTCAGCTTCTGTGCTTTCTATCAGCACTTGAAGCTCAGGGACTTTCCCAGCACAACCACAACAATTTACAACTACAATTTCGACTGTTCCTTGATCCAAGCACGTCCTGTATTTGCCATGCACCCTTTGAGATTGCAGCCCACCCCGTACTTTTCCGAGGCCTTCTAACCTAAAAAACCGCCCAGTCCATGCCACACAGCCTCCACTACCCGTGTAGCTGCCAGCTGAGTGTAGTGAACTCCTGACCTATTCAGCAGAACCCGAAACCCCACCACCCTATGGCACAAGTCAAGGAATCTGCAGCCAACACGGTCACAAAACTGTCTGAGCCTCTGATTCAGACCCTCCACCTGGCTCTGCACCATAGGTCCACAGTCGGTTCTGTCAACGATGCTGCAGATGGTGAGCTCTGCCTTCATCTCATAAGCAAGACCGGCAGCCTTCACCAAATCAGATAGCCGCTGGAATCCAGAGAGAATTTCCTCAGATCCAAAGTGACATACGTCATTAGTGCCGACATGTGCCACCACCTGCAGCTGGCTGCACCCTGTGCTCTTCATGGCATCCGGAAGGACCCTTTCCACATCAGGAATGACTCCACCCGGAATGCACACAGAGTGCACACTGGATTTCTTCCCCTCCCTAGCCCTCAGCAATAAATCTGCAAACTGCTGGAATGTTGTTGGTGCATTTTGTAATCTGAAAAGCACTCTCAAATACTCATACTGCCCTGATAGTGCAACAACAAATTGAGTTTTCTCACAAACTACCAGAGCAATGGCAATCTGGTGATACTAGAAACACATACAGAAAGTTTTGAAATACTGGCAACTGTTTAACCAGTCCAATGTTATGTACACTCTTGGGAATGGACAAATGTCCAGTGTGACTGCTTTATTCAAAGCTCTCATATCAGTTGCATATTCAATACACTTTTTCTCCATTTTGGGTCAATTTAAGGACAATCACAGTAGTTAGTCATTTCTAGTGAGTCTACTGACTCAGTATGTAATCATTATAAAACAACGGCGTAAATACAACACACTATCATTGTTTAACAATCCTATAACGAAACCTAAGCTCCTAAATTTAATTCTTGTGCAACACGAGCTTAGTAATACTAGAGCTTGTGTTGTTGCACTGTCCGCTGCTGCTGGAAGACTGACTCTAACGCGCAAGCAGCGCGCACAGGATGTCCTTATCAGCTCTGATTACGCAACCGGATGTTAATTCATCTGCAACACGAGCTAAGTAAATATAGGGACGCTGTAGCAGAGGCAGCGAAAAACTCTTAAGTCCAAATCAAGGACACGCGCTGCTCGACGCGTAACACATATCTAACACGTAATTAACGTACAGAGCCCACCCACCAGGCCCACACAGACAATTTGAACTTAGTAATATTCAATTGGAACACACCTAACCATGTGCACTAATGACCAATATCTCTAGTATTCTGTAAGACATGTGCTCACTTTAATATGACTTCCCCACAAAAGACGGTATAAGATTGCTGAAAGAAACAACTATTACTGGATTAACTGCTGTTGTCACAGTCAGTGAAACCATTAGGACTTGTGAAGTTGAAGGAGTAGCTAAGGGGATTTCTTTGTGCTATTTTGCCCCATTAGACACTACTGCAGCAGCAAATGCTTGATTCATATTTTCCTTTAACTGTTGGTTCTCCAGTATGAGAGCAGCAATTTACTGATGTAACTGCTTTAACTGCCCCATATTTATCTCATCCACATCCTGCTTGCTATTAATAATTCCCTCTACAGATGAAGTACTTTAATTACATGCCTCTTTTCCCTGGACTCCATTCTTAACTGTTCCATCCCAACTTTCACACAAAGAGTACAATAATAAAAGAAATAGCATAGTGCCACACTTCAATTAAAAAGGCAAAAAATCAACAGTAATAAACAAATATAGTCAGCAAAATGCTGCTTCATTGAAAGTACAGATGGGGAGGCATCATATCATGACTCTGCTAAGCTGTAAATATGACTAAATTTTAAAACAGACATTCTCAGGTCATCTTATTCAGTCTTCCGGCTCAGCAGTCACCATGGTGGCCCAGAATAACAACAGTTCAACACTCACAGTCAGTGTCTTCTAGCTATGGCAAGGACAATGTCACAACAGAACACAGTTGGCTGGCAAGATATGGGCAACACATGGTGGAGGAGGAGCCACTCCCACAAGCCTCCGCTATGGTGAATGTGGTCAGGTACCTGCATCCACATGGTGTGCTCACCTGATGCACCCATGCACCAAGAGCTGGATCCAGTCAATTCAAACAGGTTGCAACAGCAGAAACAAAAACTGCTTATTGCCTGCCACTATTCGCACCAGCACATGTGATGTAGTGAAAGCTTGGGACATAAGAAGGCATAGCACGTCAAGGCTGTCGGGCAGAATTTTCACACCACAAGAAAGCACCATGTTCTGCAAAAATGTACCATTCTGGAATTCTTTTAGTAGTCATGAATAAGCTAAAGTTACAGGTAAAATCACACTTCTAGATACTCATCTACAGAGTGGACAAGGTAGGCAGTTGGCATCAGGAGTTAAGAGGTGGATTTAGGTCTAGTAGATTAGTCACCTGTGTAGTGTCACACATCAGTGATGAGACCACAGCACCAGCTCTGACAGCTCATGTGGGCCTGCCCTGGCCTGGGCACAAGAATTTGAAGATATCAAAACTGTTACAATTTTTTTATTAGTAGTTATGTGTGTAACAGTGCAACGTTTGGAAGTCATTAAAATTTATTTTGACCTCTTTTGGTACAGTTCTAATGTAAAGGTATAACTGAAAGTGGTAACATCTATCAGAAGCTGTCCTTGAAACATCTTACACAAGTTCTGCAGTTTTTTTACCTCTCTGTCACAATATCAATACAACAAACACACCTTTCACAAAAGAGTGATTGATCTGACAGATAAAAATTTATCTGAACAAGAAAGCAGCCTGCTTGAAAAGGGTCCCAAACACAACATGAACACAATGGTGTCACACAGGATAATAGAATCACAACAGAAACTGAACACATAAAGCAACAAGAAAGACTGAAAACATCTAAATTTATTCCAAACCTAACAACTGAACTAGCCCCCAAGGAAATAAAGCACATAATCAAAAAGAACAAATCCTCCGTAAAGGAAAACAGTGATAAATGAAAAAAAACCTACAGAAAACTACAGAAAAAATTAACACAAGAAAATGCCATTACCACATAATTCAACAAGGATAATTTGATTGTACTAATGAAAGGAAAGGAATACATTGACAAAACATTAGAATTCTCATCAAAAGCAACAACATAAAAAAATTAACAAGTGCTCCAACAAAATGATACCAAAAAAGTTACAGAAAACTCTGAAAACATAAAAACTATTCTTACAGATACACAGATTAAAAGAATGAAACAGAAAAATCCCAAGGCTGCCACTCTAACATTATTGTCTAAAATTCACAGACCAGGTATCCCTACAAGCCCACAGATTAACTTTACCAAAGCACCACCATGCTACTTAGCCAAACAGATACACACACTGCACCTGCCTCCATAGCCGAGGTTGCTGATGCACACTCGTGTGGTGGTGGTCAACCCAGGGGTAAGACGGTTCAAATCCTGACAGTGGAAAAACTTTTTGCTGCTAGTATTTGGCCAGCAAGGGGAGGACAGGTGGTGGTGTACAGTTCCTGATCACCAGACTTTGCCCCAATGTCCTGGTTCTAATACCAAACCTTTCTGCAGTATCTCATGAATTGAAGATCTGTAACACTGTTGATAGTGATCCAGCCATTGGATAGGGACGTTAAGCTTGGGGGTCCCCTTGGTGCTATTCGTGAGGAGAAGGCTATGTGCCAGTATCGGGTTTCACCCACTCCCTTCCCTCATCATCATCCTCATTGTTATGCAACACAAACATTACAAAACACATACAGGTTGTATTACAAATATTGCAATGGAGTGTGCTGCAAATAAATAAACAAAAAATGCACACTGCTACAGGCAATATACAAACACACTAAAACAGAAGTTTGAAGAACTCAAGTGACTTAAGAAAAAAAATTAGAAATGGAAACGTACCAAACACAGCAACATTAATTTCACTTGACATAACTTTCATATTGTATACACACAGAAACCATCAACACCATAGAAGGACATCTCCAACTAAAAGCTAACATACTCATAACAAACATACAAGGAATATCACTGTACTCATATCATAGAGCAAAACTTCTCATTCAACAGTAAATTTCACTCTAAACAAGAAGGACTACCTATGGGATCCCCAATCAGTAGTCTCATAGCTGACAATTACATCAGTCAGATAGAAAATCAAGTCTTTGACAAAATAGTAAAACCAGAGCAGCACAAAATAAAATATTGGTACAGATATGTAGATGGTATAATTTGCCTACTAGAGGAATCACAGTCTCATACAAAAGAACTTCATGAGGACATAAACACCATCCACCCACCAAATACAGTTCACCACTGAAACACAAAAAGATGAAAAACTGAATTTCTTAGATCTCACCATATGCAAGAGAAACAACAAGCATGAGTTCACTAAGTATAGGAAATCTACAATCACCAGCACCACCATTCATAACCAATGCAGTCACCCCATAACTAATAAAGAAGCCAGCTTCAGATATTTACTACAAAGACTGAAGAAAATATCCATGAAAAATCATGGTTACACAGAAGAATTGAACACAATAAAACAAAAAGGAGAGTGGGTATGATACAAAGATTAGATAAAATAAACAACCAAATACAAAGATAGGCAAAACATAATCCCAAACATACATACACACACACACACACACACACAGACACAACACAGCTCCAAACAAATCAGGAGACAGTAAGCAGCAAATGACACATGATGACTTACAACAATAAAGTCACACAGAAGGTGGGCAATATAATAAAGAGACAAAGGCTCAGCATAGCATACAGTACCAACAACACAATACAAAACAAATGTGTAAGAAATATAACAAATACGGCAAATACAGCCAGCTGGCATTTTACTGCTGTCAGCCTTTATATATGATCAAACATGCAGGAATTTTAGAACCAGGTACACAGAACATCTCACTCATTCGCTGCGCCCCCCCCCCCCCTCACTCTCTCTCTCTCCCCCTATTTTGGAGAAAAAACACACACACACACACAAATCAAACACAGCAAACATCAACAGCATTTCAAATCCATGAGCCACATGCCAAACAAACATGCCACAAAATAATTTAACACTATACAGTCACAACAACATGTAATGGTGGCAAAAACTCTGTGCTTGGCAAAAAAATTATAGAAAATGCATGTGTAATGACAAAAGCTCTGTTGGGCTGGGGTGGCACTTGGATGGGTGACCATCCAGTCTGCTGAGTGCTGTTGGCATGCAAGTGCAATCAGCTCTTGTGGGGAAAACTGAGGAGCTACTTGATTGAGAAGCAGCTGCTGCGGTCTCGTAAACTGACACACAATTGGGAGAGCAGTGTGGTGACCACATGCCCCTCCATATATGCATCCAGTGATGCCTGTGGGCTGAAAATGACATGGTAGTTGATTGGTACGAACGGGACTTCATGGCCTGTTCAGGTGGAGTTTAGTTTTTAATGACAAAAGCGAAAGTAATAAGCATCTTACCTCAACACAAACAAAGTAAAAACACCGCTACATCAAAAACTGTAAGTGACATGCTAAATAACACAATACATAGTGATTCTCTATTGGAAATCAATGGTAAACAGAAAAAAAATAAAGTCTTGTTGTTTGCAGATGATAAGTTTTAGATTGCATAGTAGATCAAATCTACTAGCATAAACACCCAATAGCTTCATGTGAAATACGTAAACAAATGCACACATCTCCTTTTTTTCCAAATGTACTAGAATGTTTAGACTTATACATAATCAACAACACAGAATGCCTCAACTCAGTGATACATGGCTCAAGTCTGTACTGTGCGCAAGCCAATGTAAAATATTTTACAATAATCATTCATTTTACAAATGTAAATATTTTGTACCAATAGTTTCTTTAAAGGGTAACATGTAACAAGAATTCAGCAAGAGGAAAATAAACAAATAAACACACTGAAGATAGCACAAAAAGTGCTGACACAATGTTGGAAACAAAACTACAAAGGCTTCTTGCATAAGGGGGAATTCCTCTGCAAGTGTTGGAAAAAAAAATTATTGCAAAGATTGGTAATTTATTGACAGTGAGGTACAATCTTGCTGGAAACTACCTCTACATCTGAATTATTCCAGTATTTATAAAGAATAAATGCAAAGATGCTTATAGTACTGGAAACCAGACTGGTTTTGGATACTCTAGAGCACTTGGCCACCTACAGTACCAACCCTTTTGCAGATCATGGGATTTATGCTTACCAGTAACTGTATTTTTTATTACATTCATGGGAAAACCTGGAACCACTTCTGTATGCTTCTAGCATCTAATGGTGGTCCATTGCACCAATTGCAGTTTCTATTTGTTGTGAAATGCAGCTTTTAGGGCCATGAGAAGCATACATATGACCAAATAATGTTGTTTAAAGCCCTTGGGAAGTATGCTTACCACCAAAGTAATTTCTTCATGAGCATGGAAAGTATACTTATCACAAAATTAATATTAATTTTGTATATATTATTGTGGCTTGTATCAGCTCATTTCTTTATTGTTTTCACATTATGGTAAGTAAAAGAGAAACAAAAAATGCTGTTTTACATTTTCATTTGTAATGATGACATATTCATTACTACCATAGTTTTTGCTCCTAGATCACAAAAATACAATTATCAAAAATAAATCTGGTCAGTGAATCACGGTTCTACTAAAATACAAAAAAAGGTAAACACCACTGAGTTGCACAAAAAATACTACTGTTAAAGGGTTATAAATTATGCTAACTACCATGTATGGGGGTGCAGAACCATGCTTTGTCCCTGATCCATGTCCATAGTATCTAAATTATTAGCACATGGAAAGGCAATGATCAAATACAGCACAGTCATCAATAACAAAACTTTGAGTAAAATCAAGAAAAAATCTTATTTAAAGACAGTTCTGATAAGGTTTGATAGATACAGAAATGATGTGACTTTCAAAGAAGTTTCAAAATAAGAAATGAGCCCTTAAAGTGTAATATAAAATCATTGTTGGAAAACAATCAATAGTATTGAAGGAGATATCAAGGTGGTAAGGTAATGACCACGGTTCTCTCTTCTAACCATTAATACTTTTATTACACGACAAAAGTACAGGTCGAAGACTAGGCGTGAACTGAGGTCCCAGAAGTATACAAAAACGAAGATCAACTCGAAGACATAATACACATATGATGTGGGCCTATCGATCTGTGGATCGACGCCACATAGACCCCCCCACCCACCCACCCGCCCCCTGCCCCTGCAGTATGGAGTACGTACCCAAAGGTGGGGGGGGGGGGGGGGGGGGAGGGGTTGGCGAGAGTTTAAGTGGGTTACAGTGAGTTCCTCTGCGTCTAATGGCAAGGGCCGTGTGGGAGGAGAGCATGGAGCAAATCCTGGAACGCTGATGCTGAAGTCTTGAAGCGACGTCGGTGGTCGTAGTTGTCAGCCGGTGCGGGAGCGCTGGTGTGGAAGGGTTTCGTCAGCAGGGAACCTGATGATCACCTTTCCACTTGGCCTAACGTAAGCACGTAGGTTGCCACACGTAGCACTTCAAGAGATTTTGAAACACTTCACTACACATTGTGACACACCACCTAATGAGTCACACAAATCATCACACACAAGCAGCACTAATGTGGTATCTCCATTAATGACAACAGATAACCAACAAATTTCATTAGGATGAATGTGGGTAGAGAGCACGTAAGTGACACCTGCTAACGGAGAGGTATGCTGAGCGGGTGGGGTGGGGAAACCATAGCTCAGTGAGGGCGGTGTGCTGCGAGTAGAGGGGTGAGTGTCAGACGGTGAGGTCTGCGGGCTGCACCAGTTAGAAGAACAGCGAGGTGTGCTGTCGCACAAAGATGGAACTGTTATATTAGAGCCCTGGGAGCTGGGGTCTCTGCTATGGGAGCCGGGAGGCGGAAAACCCCGAATGAGTGTGGGCTATGTTGACGGGGCCGGTGTAGGCGTGAGTTTACTCGAATCATGAGCAGAGGAAGAAGGCCGAGGGTGGCCAGAGAGCATGGTCTCTTCAATGGTGGGTGCGGTAGGGGAAAACTTGATGCGAGCAGGTTTAATCCTGTTGAGGGAGGCAGTAGTTACTGAGCCCTTAATTACAATGTCCATTGTGTTACTGGTTTGTTTGACAACTCTGTACAGGCCTGTGTAAGGGGGCTGTAATGGGACTTTTACAGTGTCATCACGAAGGAACACATATTCGCAAGTGTCGAGCACCTTGGGAACATATGTGTGTGGTGGAGTGTGGCTGGAAGGGGGTGGGGGTTGAAGCTTGTTACAGTGTAACCTCACCCGTTCTACCAAGGATGGCAGTTCGGACGGTTTGGCGACTGGAGTAGGAGGAACAAGTTTGCCTGGCAGTGTAAGGGACTGGCCGTAGACGAACTCGGCCACTGAGCCTTCAAGGTCTTCCTTGAAAGTGGTCCACAAACCAAGTAAGATGAATGGCAGGGCTTCCGTCCAAAGGAGGCAATGGCAGCGTAGGGCCGTCTTAAGCGTCCTACACCAACGTTCCACGAGGCAGTTGCTTTGGGGGTGGTATGCTGTTGAATGAATTTGGTTGATGCCGCACAGCCTACATAGTTCAGAAAACAAGGCAGACTCAAATTGATGGCCTTGGTTGGTCGTCAAGTAAACAGGGCAGCCAAAGTGTGAAATCCAAGTGTCTATGAAGGATCGTGCCACTGATTCGGATGTAATATTGGGTAGCGGGGCAGCTTCCACCCAACGAGAGGTTCTGCCTATAATAGATAGCATGTATCTGTAATCCTCAGAGGGGGCCCACCAAGTCGATGTGAACGTGCTTGAAGCAACTGGGAGGAGCGGTGAAGCTGCCTGGTGGGGGCGAAGTGTGCCGCGAGACTTTATTTTGTTGGCACGGAATGCAGGCATGGGCCCAGACTTGGCAGTCATGACACATGTCATGCCAGATGAAGCGCTCTGAAATAAGTCTGGTAGAGGCTCTCACACCTAGATGAGCTAGGTTGTGTAATTTGTCGAACACTTGTCTCTGTAGAGGTTTGGGTATGAAGGGATGCAGCGTACCAGTTGATTCCTCACACCCAACATCACCTATGACACCGGGAAAGGTGGATCGCACAGGTTTGAGTGACAAGCTGTGATTGGAAATAAGGTCCATAGTGTCTGTGTCAGAAGACTGTAACGGAGGCAAGTTAGAGAGGTCTATATGCGTTGTGAGAGCACCGACACAAGACAAAAAATCTGCGACCACATTATCTGCACCCTTGATGTATCATATGTCAGAGGTAAATTGCAATATAAAGTCTAAATGACAGAAGCATCTAGGTGGAGGGTCAGTTGGGGGGGTTCTTTACAGCAGCAACCAAAGGTTTATGGTCGGTTAAAATGTAGAAGTCCCTACCCTTAACCTCGGCACGAAAGTGTTTCACAGCCTCGTAAACTGCCAAGAGCTCCCTATCAAAGGCTGAGTACTTTTTTTGAGCGCCGTTCAGCTTCTTAGAAAAGAACTGCAAAGGAGAGGTAGTATCTCCGACAGTTTGGCTGAGGACAGCACCTACTGTGGTATCACTGGCATCCGCAGTAATAAAAAATGTAGCGTCCGGATGCGAGTGGGCAACAGTCACTGCATTTACTAGTAGGTGCTTAAGTTTGTCAAAAGCTTGTTCCATGGCAGGGGTCCAGGGGACCGGGTGGATACTAGTCATATTTTTGTCAGCAAGGGCGTCTGTTAGCGGAGCATGAACCTCAGCTGTGGCAGGCAAGTGCTTCCTATAATAGTTAACCATTCCGATGAACCTGCACAGCTCCTTAAATGAGTGAGGATGTGGCAAATTCAAAACAGGTTTGATTTTATCCTCGGGAGGAGTGAGACCCTTAGCTGACCTGATGTAGCCTAAGAATCTTACCGAAGTTTGGTGCAACTGGAGCTTCATATTATTCAGTTCAACACTGGCAGTGGTAAGAGTGTCTTTAACAATCTGCAAATGTTCCTTGCTCTTTTGCAAAGTAGGACTCGAAAGAAGAATGTCATCCAAGTAAACGAAACAAAAATCCAGATGAAACAACACCTTGTTTATGAATCTCTGCCAAGTTTGTGCAGTGTTGCGGAGGCCAAAGGGCATGAACCGGTACTGGAAAAGGCCAAAAGGTGTTGTAACAGCTGTCTTTTCAATATCCTCTGGTGTCATCGGAATTTGATGATAGGCCCTCCTACAGTCCACTACCGAGAAATATTTGGTGCCTGCAAGAGCATGGTTAAAATCCACGATGTTAGGAACCGGGTACTTGTCTATGATAGTATGAGAGTTCAACTTAGTATAGTCACCAACCATACGCCAGGTGCCGTCGCTTTTTGTGACAAAGTGGATAGGCCAGGCCCAGCATCCAGTAGATGGTTCAATGAGCACAGACACTGAAAGTTTGCTCAACCAGGTTGATCCAGAATTTTGGGTGGGGAGGTTTGAATGCTGGAAGTTTCGGTAGATTCGGTGAACTGTCGGTCAAAGAATGTGGGCAGCCACTCACGGGCGCAAGAGTAGGCAAGTCAAAGTTAACTCCGCATTGTGAGGGCAGTAGAGAGGAAGCAGATATGCTGGCTGTGTTCATAGTAGCTGGAGGGGAAGCGAAATCCGTTAGCAGGAAGCCCAGCATGGAGCAAAGCGGGACTGGTTGTTGCGGCGGAAGGTCAAAGTGGTCACGGCGGTTGCTTGACAGGTTATTATGCAATTGGTCCTCCACATCTGCAGCGAAATTGTCCATCAAAGAGTCATTGATGAGCTTGGTGGAACCTGACGTGCTCAAATAACTGCACTGATGAACACTCGGAGTAACAGGCTGGCGAATGTCATTCATGTAGTGTGCAACCGGCGCAGAGTGATACACACGTGGAGCTTGCACATTCAAAAAGGCATCCTGTTGTGGCACATTATGAAAACAATGCTCCCCTCCATTTACAGTAATTGCATTAAAGTTTGGTATCAGTGTGTAGTGGTTTCTTGTACTGCTGTGTGGCAAAAACTGAAGCACTTCAGGGCTAACAAAGCCAGAGTCAGCGATCGCTAGCGTCATGTTCAAGACCACTGCACCTGACGAGGTCCCTGGGTTCTTGAGGCTATAGGACTGCAGAAATTCACTTCGGGCACCGACTACAGCTGGCGTGCGTGAATTTAGTTGCTGTTGCTGGTGAAAACCGGGCAGCGGCGGCATGTTGTAGAAGGCCATTGTGTAGCGGACAAAGGTCCACGCGGAACGTGGAAGCCAGCGCAGTAGTCACTTTGTACTCAGTTCGATGGATTATTCTAACTTCGGGGTCACCACTGAAGGAGGTATCAAGGTGGTAAGGTAATGACCATGGTTCTCTCTTCTAATCATCAATACTTTTATTACACGACAAACGTTCAGGTCGAAGACTAGGCGGGAACTGAGGTCTCAGAAGTATACAAAAACAAAGATCAACTCAAAGACATAATACACGTATGATGTTTTGGCCTATCGATCCATGGATCGATGCCACAGTATAATCACAGAGGAAGTGTTGAAAAGTAATGCTAGTGTCTGACCAAACAGACAGATAGATGATCTACATTAATCAAATGCTTTCTTTTTGTCTTATTTGCCCATTGTTCAATTTCTCATCTTGAGTGGCTTTCTTTCCTACCATTTTGTATCTTCCAGCCAAAATTCTTGGTTATCTCCTTATAACAAGAGAGGGGTATTTCAAACAAATGAACAACAAAAATCAATATTATATTAAATATTAATGATTCTAATCAGAAAAAATATGTGTTAAACATGATAAGTTCATTAGTTATTGTGAGATCACTACTGTTGTCACCTGTGAAGTCAGAACACATTGCTTCGTTTCTACAATATATATTATTGTGACTTGTATCAGCTCATGTGGTATCAACTAATTTTAGTTTTCATAAGTCAGATATTTGGCATATAATTGGAAAATTCTTAATTCATCATGGTTGTGACGTTCAGTATAGCTAACAGGGAAATACTTTTTAAAAAAGAAACTTACCTTCAGTTGATATACTAAATACAAATGACGTTTTTGGATAAATTTATAATGTATGATGAACATAGTTCCAAATTAATTAATGGAAATATATATGTTGTACAGCCAAAAGTACTGTATAAAATAATGTTTAGAAATCTAAAATCAGAATTTTATTTTATTACTGGTACGCCTACTATACAATTTCAACATAATACATTTAAATTATTTCTAATAATAGTATATGGTATGTAGCACTCTTTGCAGTTCACTGGGTGCTGATATGTATTACAATTGTAATGAATAAAGTGCTAAATTAATAGATTAATTAAGTTTAAGAGCAGCGTGTCATGAAGTAACATTGAATATGGTGACTGTTAAATAATATTTGTAGCTGCTTACTTTCACAACGAGTAATTAAATGTACACACCATCTACTGATACATTTCTTAATTCTGTGATGAAATGGAAATAAGATTGGAAGTGTAATGTAAAACAGAAATAGTGAATTTTCATTATAAATATCAAGACACCTGGTTACTGAAATCAAAAAGGAACTGTATCACAACACATCCCTTTATGTCTAGGATTATTTGTACAATTGGTTCTAACTTCCAAACATTCTTAGAGCATTACTCTGAAACTGTTTTCAAGACTCTCTATTTGCACATGGTCATAGTAAACTCTTCTGCTCATAGAAACAACAAAGCAAGAATTTTACATTTTCAGAGAAAAATAAAAGATCCTTGTAAGTACAGGTAACCATTCAAATTAAATAAGATATTTTTTATGGTTTCAAAAAACTAACTAATTTTACATAAGGCAAAGAAGTGATGTATAGTTGCCCTTATTAAGTTTTCAAGATTATCAAATAAAGATAAACTACAAGGGAGAAAATTTTGTTCATACTACCCGCTACACTGCAAGTATAATATATTAAAGAACCACTTATCTCTGAATGAGTTAATTGTGACATCAGTTAGTAGGTTCCTTATTTATCTTCTTCCATGTATTGAGACTGAAACTGAGGCTTTAAACCATGTACTTTTGTAACACCATAGCGGGGTCCAGCGGTTTTTGGTCTCAATTTTACATTGTCATCCCCTGTATTTTCAGTTGTGGCTGTCGGTGTCATATTATTTTTGGGTTTTAAAGCATGTGAACTTCTAGTTGAAATAGGTGCCGGTACTAGTCCAAGATCTCCTGTCCCGTAGATTGTGACAGCACTAGTGGCTCTATCTCTGAAATAAGATGGAAACTGCTTAAAGAAAAGTTGCCAATTATAGCAAACCTATAGTTTTTTTAACATAACTTCTTTGTTTCAGCATACAGAAATATGGATAGGTGGTTTAGTTTCTGTCATTGTATCCTGTCTAGAAGATTTCAATGGAATTATTTCTATGTTAACAGAAGGCTGGAATAACAGCTATAAAATTTATAAACAATAATAGCTATTCTTTTGTAATTTAGTACATTGTAATAATGTGCATAAACCATTGGTTCCATTTGAGTCTCTGGGGTAAAATTGTATAATGTATATGGATTTAAGTACTTGTGTCCAAAAACTTGTGAAGTTTCACAAAGGCAAATATCACACTACTCCACTTTTTACCTTGGGATGGGATACTGGTAGCATGTAGTAATGACACAGGTATGTATAACATACACTTTATTCCATAGCTGACACATGCCAAATACAAATTTAAGTTCATGGCAGGCATAAAGCCCACCGAATCTAAGTTCCTCAGATGTCACACACCAGGTCACTGTCTCTAGTCACAGTTGTCTCACTGCGGCAGCTGCTGTCCCAGGCTGAGTCCCCACAGAGCGAACCCCCCTCCCGTGAGTGTGGAGCACTGGGGAAGGAGAAAGCCAAGCCGTGGAACACTGCTGTTGCGATTGTCTTCAAACTTTCACGTATGTCAACTGTGCCGTGGCCAGCTTCAACACAGAGTGCAGTTGAACACGGTGGAAGGGCGCAATGATGTCAGCCCTGTTCTGTGGCATATAGATGGTATTTGTGGAGGTGAGGTGGAGGTCAGCGATGATTGTCAATGGTGCAGGGCTAGAGTTGTGGGCATGGCAGAGTGACGGGGAAGGTGACATTAGGATCCGAAAGATCAGTTACAGGCCATTATAATGTTCTGGGGGCCATGATGGTGAGAAACCTCTCAGGCTAGAGTTGTGATGTGATTGCTGCTGCATCCACATTGCTCGAAATTTATTTTTTTACAGGCTGCCCCTCAACCACAAGGAAATCGTTGATGAGTTTGACCTGAATGTTGTCCAGCAGATAGTGCTGCACGTCTAGCCAGAACTCAAAGGAGATTTTGATGTTTGATGTTCCTCAGGCCATCCCTCAACCATGAGGAAATCATCAACTAGTTTGTCCTGAATGTTATCCATCAGAAAGTGCTGCACATATAGCTGCAACATGAAGGTGTTATCAGTGTCTGACATTCACCAGGCTGCCCTCAACAGTGAGGAAATCATCAACCAGTTTGATCTCAATTTCATCCAGCAGAAAGTGCTGCATGTCTAGCTGGAATGTGGTATTCTCAGTGTTTGAGCTGGGCGACACATCATTGTGCTGTGAAGAGAGTAACTGCATTGGACAGAGTAGTTTGTACGTCATCAGTATGGCTGACATCATATTAGGCCCAAGCTGGTTTTAAGTGGTTGACTACCACAGTGGTAGGCTTACTATGAAGCAACATGTCGAAAGTGTTAGTGCCTTGTCTGATGCCTCTGTGAGGGCTGGTATAAGGCAGCTGCAGTGCAGGGTGGATAGTGTCATCTCAGAGCATGATATAGTCACAGTCTGCCAGTGCCTTATGGATGAAGATTTTTGGAGAACTGTGTGGCTGTGGAGGTGATATCCTGAGTCGTGTAATGTGTTGTTTGACTTGTGTGATGAGGGAGGGTAATTTTGTGAGTTGTCCATCAGTGGTATTTGTAACACAAAATCTGTAGAGCAAGCAACTCATCACAGAGGGCTTCTACGAGGGAGGCACAAAGATCATATATGTGAACGGTGCATACATGTAGTTGTACCCAAGGCAATGCTTTCATCCAGTGACTTCTGTGACAGATAAGGGCATCTTTAAGTGTATATTGCCCTTATTCCAGAAGGCCATTACTTTGTGGATGGCTAGCCACTGTGCAGTAATGTCGTACACTGCAGAGGTTGCATAGTTCGTTAAATAGGACTGATTCAGACTGCTGTCCTTGGTCATTGGTCACTGCGACAGATTGTGTAATTGGTCGAACATGATCTTCCTCATTGATGTTGGCATTAGAGGTTGAATTCAATTTTGCAAAACAAGACACAATACTTGCTTGGTGGATGCACTATGGAACAACATTCTATATGTAAGTTGGTTGTAGAATCTTGAAGGGAGTCAATAATTTGTGGGTTTGCAACTGTGCCTCTGGTAAGTCAATAGGACTTTAGGCAGTGGGTGCATTAAGGCTGTGGCAAGTATGAGACAGTTTTTAATTTTATCAAAGGCACATTGCATATGTGGAATCCACCCAACTTTACACTTACCAATAGTGTCCTTGCCAGCAAGAACTTCTGTAAGCGGTTATTGTAAAGCAACAGCATTCGGGAGAAGTAGGCACCAGAAATTAATCATGCCAATAAAATGGCATAATTCTTGGAAATCTAACAGACAGGGTAGTTGCTTAATGAACTTTGTTTGTTGTAGCATGTGGGGCAGGAGAGGGGGGGGGAGGGGAATACTAGCGGCATTGTTGACCAGGTGGCCGAGGAAGACTACTTTGAGCTGATGAAGCTAACACTTGCTGTCATTAATGATGGCACCATTGTCAGCAGGCACAATAAGAACTTGTTTGACATGCAGCTTATGCTTTCCCATGAAGGAGAGAAAATCAGAATATCATCCAAATGTGCACAGCAAAAAGGGAGCTTAAACAGGATACTATGAATAAATTGCTGCCAGGTCTGGGTCATGTTTTTTGAGGCCATAAGGCATGTACAAAAGTTCATATAAACTGAAGGATATGATGACAGCCATCTTTTGAATGTCATCCTCAATCATCAGTCTCTGCCGGTATGTCTTTCTGCAATCAAAGATGCCGATCCGAGGCATTGGTGAGGTAGCGGGTATACGTATTGACTCTAACCTTGTATTGAACTAATGTTGCTGGAGTTGTTGCAGTAGGGCCAGAGATGTGACACATTCATGCAGCTATTGTTGATGTTCATCACTCATGTTGTGGTACTGCATGTCTTCCAAGAGAGAGGTAGTAGAAGCCTACCATGGTTGTGAGGGGCAATAACCAATGTCACCATGAACAGAAAGACTGCTGTCTTCATGTTGCAATGTGCCGCATACTACATTGATGGAAGTCTCGGAGAAAATCAGCTCCAAGTACCAGTTCCGTGACATATCCAATGAGAAAGTTCCACAAAATGACTCCCCTGAGCCAAGATCCAAGGTATGAGACATGGATCTGTGGACAGTGATAGAGAAGTCACTCACTGTGCAGAACTGGAAGGCAGATATGTCGCTTGTCACTGCAGAATGTCCAGAGGGTGATGTGCTTGATTCTGAACCCATGCCAATGAGAAAATATTGTCTATATATGCAGTTTAATATGTAGAGTATACCACTTTGCTAAGAGGCGCAGTATGAAATGATTCATCAGTATGCTGCATTGTGAGGCTACTTGAATTTTTGTCACAATCCAATGTGTCTATTGTGGATCTCATTTCACTTTTGGGTAATCACACAGCAACCAGCAGTTGCGCACCACATGGCCAAACTGTGTGTGGAACTAGCAGAACTGTTCCCATACAGGAATGTCAATGCATGAAACATGGTTGCCAATTTTGTGAATTTTTGTGATGGTCAGCTGAAGGTCACCATAACCTGTAGCAGTGTTGATGTCATACTCAGGATGGTTGGGTGTGGTTGGTCTGGTTTGGCTGTGCCTGGGTGGATGGTCTAGCAAAGCTGCTGTAAGTTAGAGCTGCAGGTATTGTTATCTGTGACTTTTATACATTGTTCGTACTGCAAAATGGCAAAAATCCTTGTTTCTGAAATAAACTGCTTTCAGAGGTGCATGAATTTTTACAGGAACACAACCAGTTTTGTGATTTCAAATCACATCTTCAGCTGTACATACATCAGTAAATCATTTAAGCCTCGAAGGAGGGGGACTGAACCTTCTCAAAATAAAATACTGTTACCGACAACAAGCAGGGCATCAAAGTTCAAATTGACCAATTCAGAAACTGACATGTGAGTTAAACACACTTTTAACATGTCAGTTGAAAGCAGTTTATTTCAGAAATATGGATTACTTCAGCTGCGGTTGCCCTCAACAGAAAATTATTGGTAAAAATCCTGTCTGCCAATATTAATTTGCTCACCAATGACTTGCTTTTGCGCAAAATCATCACCACTTGTACCTGAGGCAAGATCTTGCTGCTTTGGTGTCCATGAAAGGCAATGGAGCAGTTCAGACTTTGGGGCATTGTATTCATTGCTATCCACAGCAACCAAGATAGTATCTTGATTATGTCAGTGTGTTCAGTAAGGTGGCAGAGCAAAGAAGTGGCTTTTGCACTGTCTTCTGTGAGGCCAAGAGTGGGCAGAATGAACTTAGTGATCACAAATCACATCACAGGTTGGTCTGGGCAGAATGGAGGCAGCTTCTGTGAACCAAAATGGGCGGTAGTATCATTGATGCACAGTTGTGCCCAGGGCCAGCATGATGTCCAGAGGGGATGACAGATCAGTTCACAGTATCCATATGTGGTGCTGGTGTAAGTTCGGTAGTGATGCCCAGAAACTGTCCAACCGGTTGGACTACATGATGCAGCACAAATGGCTTGATTGAAATAAGATGCAACATGGTAGGCATGTCAACAGTAGTGAACAGTGAAGAATTTGCATGTCCACCTAGGTGCTTAGTATTGGTATGATACACATGTGAAGTGAAGCCTGGAATGAAATCACCCAATAGATTGTCTGCAGGGATACATTGTTCAGTACTGTAGGTAGCACTGTTAGCACCAATGACACCACACTCAGTGTGATCATTTACCTGCTTGAACAGTATCAGTTTCTGAGTATTTTGCTATGAAGCACTACACACATCCATATGAAAGTCCCTGTCTTGTCATAGGGATTTCAGTGCTCTACAGTTGCAAGATGGCTCCATCATCAGTGCACAGTATCGAAACAGAATGTGAAGCTTTAAAATGAGCCTTACACAGTCATCACAGGTCACCAGTGTTGCTTTTACCCTGGGATGGGAGAAAGGTATGAGGAGAAATGACAATTATGTATATCATGCACTTTATTCCATAATAGACACAAGAAGGATACATGTCTAAGTTCATGGCAGGGATAAAGCACTCCAAATCATAGTTCCTCAGATATTCCTTGCCAGGTCACTCTTATTTGAGTTAGTAACACTATCATTCAACTTAATTCCCACTGTAAAGTTCCTCACTGGAGTAGCCACTTGCTCACAAACAGCCATTGATAATATCTTTATAGAAAAGTCCAACGAACAAAATTATATTACAAAACCAATAGTCAATGGCCTCTCAAATCATGACATGCAGTTCCTTCTGTTAAATGTTAATACTGAACAGGATATAAAATCTGTTAAATCTGAGCTCAAGAGGGTAATCAATAAGCCAAAAATTGATTCTTTTAGGACACTCCTCAGAGACATTCACTGGACTGATGTTTACAGTGCTCATGGCATGAATGAAAAATATAACACTTTTGCTAATAAAGTGCTTACCTTATTCAAACACTGTTTTCCCCCAAAACTTACCAAGGTTAGAGCAAAGTCTACAAAGAAGCCATGGATTACTCAAGGAATATGGGTATCTTGTAAAACAAAAAGAAAACTGTATCTGTCAATCCGAAACAGTTCCAATGTTGATGCTATAGCACATTACAAGAAATACTGCAAAATATTAAAGACTGTAATATGGATGTCAAAGCAAATATATTACAAGGAAAAGATAGTCATATCAGATAACAAAATAAAGACAATATGGGATATAGTGAAGGAGGAGACCGGTAGAACCAGACATGCAGAGGAACAAATAGCATTAAGAGTAATTGATACATTGGTGACAGATGTGTATAGTGTTGCAGAACTTTTTAAGAAACATTTTATAACTGTTACTGAAAAGATGGGGTTGTCAGGTTCGGTAGATGCTGCTATGGAATACCTCAGACCAGACATTTCAAGTAACTTCCATAATATGAATTTGACCCTCACTACCCCAACAGAAATAATGTCCATCATAAAATCTTTAAAATCAAAAACATCTAGTGGGTATGATTAAATATCAACAAAGTTAATTAAAGAATGTGACTCTGAGCTAAGTAACATATTAAGCTATCTGTGCAACCAGTCATTTATCAGTGGAATGTTTCCTGAATGGTTGAAATATGCTGAAGTTAAGCCACTGTTTAAGAAGGGAGATAAAGAAATAGCATCAAATTTCTGTCCAATTTCACTGTTGCCAGCATTCTCAAAAATTTTAGAGAAAGTAATGAACAGTCGGCTTTATAACCATCTTATCTCAAATAACATACTGTCAAAGTCACAGTTTGGATTTCTAAAAGGTTCTGATATTGAGAAGGCTATCTACACTTACAGTGAAAATGTGCTTAATTCATTAGACAAAAAATTGCAGGCAACTGGTATATTTTGTGTTCTGTCAAAGGCATTTGACTGTGTAAATCACAATATCCTTTTAAGTAAATTAGAATATTATAGTGTAACAGGAAATGCTGCAAAATGGTTCAAATCTTATATCTCTGGCAGGAAACAAAGGGTGTTATTAGGAAAGAGACATGTATCAAGGTATCAGGCATCATCCAACTGGGAACTAATTACATGTGGGGTCCCACAAGGTTCCATTTTGGGGCCCTCACTTTTTCTTGTGTATATCAATCACCTTTCACCAGTAACATTACCAGATGCCAAGTTCGTTTTGTTTGCTGATGATACAAACATTGCAATAAATAGCAAATCAAGTGTAGTCTTAGAAAGATCAGCTAATAAAATATTTGTGGACATTAATCACTGGTTCCTAGCCAATTCTTTGTCACCAAACTTTGAAAAAACACACTAAATGCAGTTCAGAACTTGTAAGGGGTGTCCCACGAGTATATGCCTAACATACAATGACAAGCAGATAGAATAAGTGGACAGTGTTAAATTCTTGGGATTACAGCTTGATAATAAATTCAACTGGGAGGAGCACACCACAGAACTGCTGAAGCGTCTTAACGAATCTCTGTTTGCAATGCGAATTTTGTCAGACATAGGGGATATAAAAGTGAAAAAGCTGGCATACTATGCTTACTTTCATTCCATAATGTCATATGGGATTATTTTTTGGTGTAATTCATCAAGCCAAGCTAAAGTTTTCTGGGCACAAAACGTGCAGTAAGCGTTATATGTGGTGTGAACTCAAGAACATCCTGCAGAAGCCTGTTTAGGGAACTAGGGATACTAACTACTGCTTCCCAATATATTTATTCCTAAATGAAATTTGTCATTAAAAATATATCACTTTTTCAAACCAACAGCTCAATTCATGTAATCAATACTAGAAATAAGAATAATCTTCACAAGGATTTAAAGTCACTTAGTCTTGTACAAAAAGGTGTGCATTATTCAGGAACACAGATTTTCAATAACTAGCCAGCAGCCATAAAAAGCTTAACAAGCAATGAAATTCAGTTTAAGAGAAGCCTAAAGGATTTATTGGTGGCCAACTCCTTCTACTCCATTGATGAATTTCTCAGTAAAACCAACTTATATATATATATATATATATATATATATATATATATATATATATAAAAGCGCTGGCAGGTCGATAGACACACAAACAAACACAAATATACACACAAAATTCAAGCTTTCGCAACAAACTGTTGCCTCATCAGGATGTGGATGGATATGTGTGTGTGTGCGAGTGTATACCTGTCCTTTTTTCCCCCTAAGATAAGTCTTTCCACTCCCGGGATTGGAATGACTCCTTACCCTCTCCCTTAAAACCCACATCCTTTCGTCTTTCCCTCTCCTTCCCTCTTTCCTGATGAGGCAACAGTTTGTTGCGAAAGCTTGAATTTTGTGTGTATATTTGTGTTTGTTTGTGTGTCTATCGACCTGCCAGCGCTTTTGTTTGGTAAGTCTCATCATCTTTCTTTTTAGATATATTTTTTCCACGTGGAATGTTTCCCTCTGTTATATATATATATATATATATATATATATATATATATATATATATATATATATATATATATATAAAGATGATGTGACTTACCAAATGAAAGTGCTGGCAGGTCGACAGAAGACACACAAACAAACACAAACATACACACAAAATTCAAGCTTTCGCAACAAACTGTTGCCTCATCAGGAAAGAGCAGACATTTGTAAAGGCAAAGAGTTTGGGCAGAGATGTCAGTCAAGGCGGAAGTACAGAGGCAAAGATGTTGTTGAAAGACAGGTGAGGTATGAGCGGCGGCAAATTGAAATTAGCGGAGATTGAGGCCTGGCGTCTATCGACCTGCCAGCACTTTCGTTTGGTAAGTCACATCATCTTTGTTTTTAGATATATTTTTCCCATGTGGAATGTTTCCCTGTGCACCATTTCAGTGCAGTAATGTGTTCATTGTAAATAAGTATTATAGTAGTTGTATTACATGTTTATTACCTTATAAATAAATATATAAACTTCTTTATTTCAAATTCAGTGCATTAGTATTTGTAAAATGACTCTTTCGTATAGTGTTCATTAAAAAATGATGATCATTCCACTTGGGACCTGTGGAATGGTACATTAGCTTATTTGTTTTAGTTGTAAATATTTGTCATGTATTGTTGTTTTTCTGACATATTCCTCATCCTGGAGGACCTCCTCACTACGGATCAATTGGAACAAAAGCAAATCTAATCTAATCTGTTACTAGTCAGAAAGTTTCCTCTCTATGGCAGTCACTATCACTCGTGGGGTCTGCACACTACCATTTTTGAGTGACTGGGGATGGGAGAGGAATGGAGGAGTGCAGTCAGTCCTTATTGTACATGATATTGTTACACTGTTCATGTTCCAATAAAGGACATTTAACCAATTCCATGCATGAGACTGCTATAGAATGGTCACCTGTACCACAATTTTCTATAACTGATTATCTGATTTACACTGTCTTATAAACTGGGATCTGTTTAGTATAAACAATTAAACAATGGAGAATCCATGATGGAATAATGACAATATTATGAAAGGGATGGATTGCTACTCACCATATAGGGGAGATGATAAGTTCAGGATGGGCTCAACAAAAAGATTGTCAAACAAGTAAGCTTGCAACCAAAAAGTCCTTCATCTGAATTAGACAATGTATATACACACGCACTGATGCAAACGCAACTCACACACACATGACCACAGTCTCTGGCTGCCAAGGCCAGACTGCGAGTAGCAGTGCATGAGGGGAGAAGCAATCTGGGTGGTGGGGTAAGGAGGAGGCTAGGTTGGGGGGGAGGGATAGCAGGTTAGGGGTGGGAGACGGCAAAGTGCTATTGCGGGAGCATACAGGGACGAGATGGAGAAAAGATAGGGCAGCTAGAGCTAGGTGCAGCTGGGAAGTTGGAGGAGGGCAGAGGCAGAGGGGGGGGGGGGGGATCAGCAGATAAGGAGATAATTAAGAAGACTGTGGGTGCATTGGTGGAATAGAAAATTGTGTAGTGCTGGAATGGGAACAAGGGAGGTGATAGTTGGGGAAAGGGTAATGACTAATGAAGATTGTGGCCAGTGGGGTTATGGGAACATAGAATATACTGCAGGGAGAGTTTCCACCTGCGCACTTCAGAAAAGCTGGTGTTGGTAGGAAAGATCCAGATAGCACAGGCTGATGAGCAGTCACTAAAATGAAGAACGTTGTGTTGGGCAGCATGCTCAGCAGCTGGATGGCCAAGCTGTTTCTTGGCTACAGTTTGTCAGGGGTCATTCATGTGAACAGACAGCTTGTCGGCTGTCATGCCTACGTAGAATGCAGCACTGTGGTTGCAACTTAGTTTGTTGATCACATGACTGGTTTCACAGGTAGGCCAGCCTTTGCTGGGATAAGTGATGCTTGTGACTGGACCAGAGTAGATGGTAATGTTGAGAGGATATATGGGACAGATTTTAATCTAGGTCTTTTACAGGGATATGAGCCATGAGACAAGGGGTTGGGAGCAGGGGTTTTGTAGGGATGGATGGGTGGAATACTAACGTGGGAGGGGTGGGAAGGATAATGGTGAGGACATTCATCATTTCAGGGCACAATGAGAGGTTGTGGAAACCCTGGCAGAGAATGTGATTCAATTAATCTAGCCCTGGGTTGTAGTGAGTCATGAGGGGTATGCTCCTCTGCAGCCCGACAGTGGGATTTGGAAAGTGGTGGGTGACTGGAGAGATAAGGCACAGGAGGTCTGTTTCTGTATAGGCATTTGGAAAGGATTGATACTTCTGTGGCACTAAGGCTTTTGGAGGAAACATTCATGACTATTTTTCGGGTCTGTTCAGGTTCTGGATTTTGTAAGGTGGTGAGAGAGAGATTTTGAGGATGGGGTAAATGTAGTAAGTCTGTGAGGCAGGATTTGTCAGCTGTGAGGGGATGTGGGGGAGGTTTGGATGTTGTTGTAGAGGTGGTGGATAGTGGTATTCCACAGTGGGAGTAGAAAGTGAACAGGGTGGAGAGTGCCGTATATGATGTTGACCATTTGGGGGGATTCCATTAGCCAAGCAACAATGGATGAACAGTATGTGCGACTGGGTTCTAGCTACAAGTAAGGAAACTTTTCTGTATTGACGCAGATGAAAGGAGCAAGAATCCATGGGGGAGGATAAAAATGCATAAATAACATAGAAATAGGTGCAAAAAATTCACAAAAATACAGCAAAGCATGTGGGAAAAATCATGGATGAAGTGTGGGGAAAAAAGCTGAAACTTGAGGGGTAGGCCAATAGTGGAAGGTGAAAACTAACAGATATCAAAACAATGAAACCAAAGAAAAAAATGAATAAAAAGATTGTAATGTGGGTTGCAGGTCCATGGGTGGATAAGTGTAAAGAAGAGGACCGCAGATATGACTAGATCAGGTGAATTTAGAATGTGTGAACTGGAATAAGAGAGGAGAAGGAGTGTGCGGTGGGGAGGGGTTGGTATGATAAGGTACATTTTTTTGTGGCACAGGAAGGTATGAAAAATAACACAAAAATGCACAAGAGCGATGCAGAAAGAATGATCAGCTTGAAGGTCTAGGATTAATGATATCAGTGGGAGTATGGCCAGTATTGTCCTGTAGCCATAGCCATCTGTTGTGTGTGGGTGACGTGACTGATACAGTGTGGCTCTTAAATAGTGCAGTGCAGATTGGAAGGCAACAAGTGAAACACAGGGAAGAAGAGAAAGAAGGGCAGATACTGAGTATAGTAATGTGTTAGAAAATAGTAACAAAGGAAAACAGCACAGGGTCACGGCATGTAAGAAAAGCCATTGGGCAAAATCTGCCCTCTGTTTAACTCCCGACTGCACCTAGTGACCCTACCCTCTCACCATCTCATCCCTGTATGCTCCCAAAAGCAGCACTTAATACCATCTCCCACCCTCACCCTGCTATCCCTCCCTCTCCCAGCCCCAGCCTCTTCCTTACACCTACCACCCAGTCTGCTTCTCCTATTGTGCACTGCTGCTCCCAGTCTGGCCTTGGCAGAGAAAGTGTGTAGTCATGTTTGTGTGAGTTGTGTTTGTGTGTGTCCATATCCGTGTGTGTGTGTGTGTGTTGTCTAATTAAAATGAAGGCCTCTTTGGCCAAAAGCTTATTTTTTGAGTCTTTTTTTGTTGTGCCTATTTGCGACTTAGCACCTCCACTACATGGTGAGTAGCAATCTATCCTTTTCATAATATTAGGGTAAACAATCAGAAGATAAAACCAAATTACACTGACACATTCTAGGTGCATAAATTTAAAGTCACATGTGAGAAAACTAAGGAGGAAATTAAACATGCAGTATTACATACTGCAGTGTGTATCCAATTCTCTTCTTCAATTTAAAGTATATATCCTATGCCACCATCAAACCAGTATTTAACACTGGGAATTGTATTAGTTAACTGGTTACAAAATTTTTAATTATCAGAGTTAGGGTGAGTTAATATTCCTCTTTCACTAAACCTAAACATGTTGTGTGGTCTTCAGTCCAGAGACTGGTTTGAATAACTACTGCAAACTACATCCTTCTGAATCTGCTTGGCATATTCATCTCTTGGTCTTCCTCTACAATTTTTACCCTCCACACTTCCCTCCAATACTAAATTGGTGATCCCTGATGCCTGAGAATGTGTCCTACCAACCGATCCTTTCTTTTAGTCAGGTTGCGCCACAAATTCCTCTTTTCCCCAATTTTATTCAGTACCTCCTCATTAGTCACATGATCTACTCATCTAATCTTCAGCATTCTTCTGTAGCACCACATTTCGAAAGCTTCTATTCTCTTCTTGTCTAAACTATTTATCGTCCATGTTTCACATCCATACACAGCTACACTCCACACAAATACTTTGAGAAAAGACTTTCCGATGCTTAACTCTATACTTGAAATTAACAAATTTCTCTTCTTCAGAAACGCTTTCCTTGCCATAGCTGGTCTAAATTTTATATCCTCCCTATTCTACCATCATCAGTTATTTTGCTCCCCAAATAGCAAAACTCATCTACTACTTTAAGTGTCTGATTTCCTAATTTAATTCCGCCAGCATCACCTGATTTAATTCGACAACATCCCATTATCCTTGTTCCACTGTTGTTGATGTTCATCTTATATCCTCCTTTCAAGACACTGTCCATTCTGTTCAACTGCTCTTTCAGGTCCTTTGTTGTCTCTGACAGAATTACAATGTCGTCGCCAAACCTCAAAGTTTTTATTTCTTCTCCATGGATTTTAATACCTACTCCATATTTTTCTTTTCTTTCCTTTACTGATTGCTCAATATACAGATTGAATAACATCAGGGGTGGGCTAAAACCCTGTCTTACTCCCGTCTCAACCACTGCTTCCCTTTCATGGCACTTGACTCTTATAACTGCCATCTGCTTTCTGTACAAATTGTAAATGCCTCTTTCTCTCTGTATTTTACCCCTGACACCTTCAGAATTTGAAAGAGAGTATTCCAGTCAATATTGTCAAAAGCTTTCTCTAAGTCTACAAATGCTAGAAATGTAGGTTTGCCTTTCCTTAACCTATCTTCTAAGGTAAGTCGTAGGGTCAGTATTGCCTCATGTGTTCCAACATTTCTACGGAATCCAAACTGATCTTCCCTGAAGTCAGCTTCTACCAGTTTTTCCATTCATCTGTAAAGAATTACTGCTAGTATTTTGCAGCCATGACTTATTAAACTGATAATTCAGTAATTTTTACACCTATCGACACCTGCTTTCTTTGGGATTGGAATTATTATATTCTTCTTGAAGTCTTACGGTATTTCGCCTGTCTCATACGTTTTGCTCATCAGATGGTAGAGTTTTGTCATGGCTATCAGTAGTTCTAATGGAATTTTGGCTACTCTCAGGATCATTTTTTGACTTAGGTCTTTCAGTGCTCTGTCAAATTCTTCACGAAGTATCATATCTCCCATTTCATCTTCGTCTATGTCTTCTTCCATTTCCATAATATTGCCCTAAACATATGTAAGGTATTATTTTATTTTTATTTATGTAATACAGAGATGGAATGCTTTTGGATTTGAGTTCCTACTCAAAAATATGTACATCCTTTCCACTACCATTCTTTATGCCATAAAATGAGGGTTTAGGAACATATTGTATATTGACTTAACTCCTACTTTTCTTTTATTGATTTATTTATTTATTTTTAAAAAGAAACACACTACAATCATGTTTAATGCTTGTACTGACTACACCATTCACAGCAGAGTGCTGATTGCTCTATGTGGTATTCAAATAGTATTTGATTATATTAATGTAAGTGTATTAATGCAACCATTTTGATAGATTGGTTCATGGTGAAGAAATATAGGTAGGCCACTCTCCAATCCGCTCTGCAGAGTGTGGGAAGTAAGTGTGTGCAACTTACTGCAACTTATGGAAAAATTAGTTTACAAGTGTAATGCCAGGCCTCAGTGTCCAATGGGCACAATATTTTAGACAATGTAAACATTTCTGTTATCAGGAGGTCATGATGATGAGTTCACTTGATGATGGCAACAGGATCATTTGCTGAAAATAGCGTGCCCCATGGACACACAGATAAACTAAATTTTAATCAATTGCATCATGAGCAAATTATGAGTCATCATATATGCATTACTATAGCAGAGCCCATGAACAATGGTGGTTTGTATAGCTCCAGACATGGATGGAGATCGCAATGTTGCCAGTTTCAAGTCACAGTTGGAATAAACAGGTACAAGTGCGCTGCACTTGAAGAAAATGTGTACAGTGCAAATTACACCTCTTGCTTGCTTGTGCAGAACTTGTCACTTACCACCATCATCGGCTGTGACAACTCACAAGTAATGAAATAAAAGTTCATTAAATAGCACACTACATTCACAGCAGAGCACTGAGAACGCTACTGAACTCTCACTGGTTGTCAGAGAATGCTTGATTAGGTGTGCAGAATAGGCCTAAACTTGACTGCCATCATTCGTAGCTCCAACTATAGTCACACAAAGCTTGAATGCCTGGTATCTGAACTGATTATGTTGATCTGAAAACCTGAGATGTTCAAGTACTTAGTCCTGGGCTAAGATTCCTGTGAGTATAACTCTGCTAACGTTCATCTTCTTTGTCTGCCTCACCAAACTCTTTGTGCTCTGGCGGATTTGCATTCAACAATATCTTGTTAGACATTTCAGTCTGGATTGACTATCTTTCTTGTTTCATGTGAATGTCACCATCATGTTTTAAAACTGATTAAAAGCTGGTAACATTTTTACCTGGTATTCTAATATGTGAACAGTGATGGAATTTCTTGTTTGCAATCCATCTAGCAAATTGTTACAATCTCTCATAGCCAAAAAAATGTTTAGCTGGGTTCTGAATCAAATAATGTTTTTTTATATATATAAAAGGATAACATTTCCACTTTTGAATGTTACCTTTAATTAAAAGCAGCTTTAAAGTGTTTATATATGGCATTGCATGTGTGTATGTTAACTTTTATTGCAGACCTATTCAAATACAACAAGAGTTTGTAAGAAGGTGGAATTTAATACTATTTCATCCTGTATTTCACAAAATTGTCAAATTTTAAGCACAACAATAGATTTTTTATGGTGGCCAGTACATAGTTTCTTGTGTATCTCTTGCACTAGTGCCGTGCAAGTCAATGTCATGTTATTGTTCCAGCAATGTCAATTCTGTATCGAGTACTTCAACGTATTGAGAAATCTCTAGCTTGTTGAAACATAGTATCATTTGCCCAGTCCTCCCTTTCTGAATTCTTCCAAATAAATCTGTACATCCCCTCAACAGCCAAAGCTCCATCTGTAAAAGTAAGTCAACCCCCATACAGGGTGGTCATAAACAGACTGAAAAGCTTGTATGCATGTTGCAGAGTAGGCAGTGCTGAGAAATAACTGTTAAGAAAAAAATTCAATATGTTATCATTTCTGAGTTAACTAGGGTTGAAGTGAGCCAATCAGGCTATTGTGGGCACAAATTCAAGTGGCCTGCCATGGACAGTGTCACAAAATGTGTGCACCATTTGGTTTCCTGAAAACTGAACAAGAGGGTGATAAAAAAATTGGACAATGTCCCACAGACAGTAGGTAGACGTCTCTTCAGTTCAAAAGATAAACAACCACACATCATGAAAAGTTCATCTGCTGAGAGTGTCTGTGTTGTTATATTGGAGATCAATCTGTACTAGATACAGAAGCACCATAGAAGTTGGAGGTTAAAGAAGCCAGGCCAAACTTTGCTTAAATGAAAATTACAAATACATCATAAAGAAGACATGACAAGTTTCAGACAGGCAAAATTAAAAGACACTTATGTAAAGCTTTTTGCCACAGCCTTTATCAGTAAAAGTGAGACACACACCATTCACACACACTAGCAAACACAACTCACTCACACACAACCGCCAACTCCAGAATCTTGGACTGGAATGCAGCTACCACAGGGAATGCAAACAGCAGTCTGGAGGAGGCAGGGGAAGGGGAAGGGATAATAGTGTATGTATGAGGAGAGAGACAAACACTGCCTGATGGAGTATGCAGGGACTACACTCTCAGCTGAAAAGAGAACACACAAATGACAACAGGCAAAGGTTAGTAGAGATTCGTCCATCTGAGAAAAGATCTATGCACGAAACATTCAACTATTACGACCGCCATGCCTTAGTAAAAGATCTGAATGAGAACCTGAGAAAGTTGTGGTCCTATGTAAAATTGCTAACCAAGTCTAATGCTTCCATCCTGTCACTCACTGACCAGTCTTATGTGGCAATTGAAGATAGCACAACAAATGCCAAAGATTTAAATTCTGCACTTAAGAAATCATTCACACAGGAGAATAGTACAAACATACCATCATTTGACCATGCACAGAGTCCCATATGGATGAAATGTACACCTTGCCATTCAAGATTAACTGTCCTACCTGTATACTGAGCAAGCAGTAAAGGAAACAAAAGAAAAATTTGGAGTAGGAATTAAAATCCATGGGGAAGAAATTAAAACTTTGAGGTTCGCCGATGACATTGTAATTCTGTCAGAGACAGCAAAGGACCTGGAAGAGCAACTGAACGGAATGGGCAGCGTCTTGAAAGGAGGATATAAGATGAACATCAACAAAAGCAAAACAAGGATAATGGAATGTAGTCGAATTAAGTCAGGTGATGCTGAGGGAACTAGATTTGGAAGCGAGACACTTAAAGTAGTACAGGAGGTTTGCTATTTGGGGAGCAAAATAACTGATGATGGTTGAAGTAGAGAGGATATAAATTCGAGACTGGCAATGGCAAGGATAGCATTTCTGAAGAAGAGAAATTTGTTAACATCGAGTATAGATTTAGGTGTCAGGAAGTCTTTTCTGAATGTATTTTTATGGAGTATAGCCATGTATGGAAGTGAAACATGGAAAATAAATAGTTTAGACAAGAAGAGAATAGAAGCTTTCGAAATGTGGTGCTACAGAAGAATGCTAAAGATTAGATGGGTAGATCACATAACTAATGAGGAGGTACTGAATAGAGTTGGGGAGAAGAGAAATTTGTGGCACAACTTGACTAGAAGAAGGGATCGGTTGGTACGACATATTCTGAGGCATCAAGGGATCACCAATTTAGCATTGGAGGGCAGCGTTCAGGGTAAAAATCGTTGTTGTTGTTGTTGTTGTTGTGGTCTTCAGTCCTGAGATTGGTTTGATGCAGCTCTCCATGCTACTCTATCCTGTGCAAGCTTCTTCATCTCCCAGTACCTACTGCAACCTACACCCCTCTGAATCTGCTTAGTGTATTCATCTCTTGGTCTCCCTCTACGATTTTTGCCCTCCACGCTGCCCTCCAATGCTAAATTTGTGATCCCTCGATGCCTCAAAACATGTCCTACCAACCGATCCCTTCTTCTAGTCAAGTTGTGCCACAAACTTCTCTTCTCCCCAATCCTATTCAATACCTCCTCATTAGTTACGTGATCTACCCACCTTATCTTCAGCATTCTTCTGTAGCACCACATTTCGAAAGCTTCTATTCTCTTCTTGTCCAAACTAGTTATTGTCCATGTGTCACTTCCATACATGGCTACACTCCATACAAATACTTTCAGAAACGACTTCCTGACACTTAAATCTGTACTCGATGTTAACAAATTTCTCTTCTTGAGAAACGCTTTCCTTGCCATTGCCAGTCTACATTTTATATCCTCTCTACTTCGACCATCATCAGTTATTTTACTCCCTAAATAGCAAAACTCCTTTACTACTTTAAGTGTCTCATTTCCTAATCTAATTCCCTCAGCATCACCCGACTTAATCTGACTACATTCCATTATCCTCGTTTTGCTTTTGTTGATGTTCATCTTATATCCTCCTTTCAAGACACTGTCCATTCCGTTCAACTGCTCTTCCAAGTCCTTTGCTGTCTCTGACAGAATTACAATGTCATCAGCGAACCTCAAAGTTTTTACTTCTTCTCCATGAATTTTAATACCTACTCCGAATTTTTCTTTTGTTTCCTTTACTGCTTGCTCAATATACAGATTGAATAACATCGGGGAGAGGCTACAACCCTGTCTCACTCCTTTCCCAACCACTGCTTCCCTTTCATGCCCCTCGACTCTTATAACTGCCACCTGGTTTCTGTACAAATTGTAAATAGCCTTTCGCTCCCTGTATTTTACCCCTGCCGCCTTCAGAATTTGAAAGAGAGTATTCCAGTTAACATTGTCAAAAGCTTTCTCTAAGTCTACAAATGCTAGAAACGTAGGTTTGCCTTTTCTTAATATTTCTTCTAAGATAAGTCGTAAGGTCAGTATTGCCTCACGTGTTCCAACATTTCTACGGAATCCAAACTGATCTTCCCCGATGTCGGGTTCTACCATTTTTTCCATTCATCTGTAAAGAATTCGCATTAGTATTTTGCAGCTGTGACTTATTAAACTGATAGTTCGGTAATTTTCACATCTGTCAACACCTGCTTTCTTTGGGTTTGGAATTATTATATTCTTCTTGAAGTCTGAGGGTATTTCGCCTGTCTCATACATCGTGCTCACCAGATGGTAGAGTTTTGTCATGACTGGCTCTCCCGAGGCCATCAGTAGTTTTAATGGAATGTTGTCTACTCCCGGGGCCTTGTTTCGACTCAGGTCTTTCAGTGCTCTGTCATACTATTCACGCAGTATCGTATCTCCCATTTCATCTTCATCTACATCCTCTTCCATTTCCATAATATTGTCCTCAAGTACATCGCCCTTGTATAGACACTCTATATACTCCTTCCACCTTTCTGCTTTGCCTTCTTTGCTTATAACTGGGTTGCCATCTGAGCTCTTGATATTCTTACAAGTGGTTCTCTTCTCTTGAAAGGTCTCATTAATTTTCTTGTAGGCAGTATCTATCTTACCCCTAGTGAGAAAAGCCTCTACATCCTTACATTTGTCCTCTAGCCATCCCCGCTTAGCCATTTTGCACTTCATGTCGATCTCATTTTTGAGACGTTTGTATTCCTTTTTGCCTGCTTCATTTACTGCATTTTTATATTTTCTCCTTTCATCAATTAAATTCAATATTTCTTCTGTTACCCAAGGATTTCTATTAGCACTCGTCTTTTTACCTACTTGATCGTCTGCTGCCTTCACTACTTCATCCCTCAGAGCTACCCATTCTTCTTCTACTGTATTTCTTTCCCCCATTCCTGTCAATTGTTCCCTTATGCTCTCCCTGAAACTCTCCACAACCTCTGGTTCTTTCAGTTTATCCAGGTCCCATCTCCTAAAATTCCCACCTTTTTGTAGTTTCTTCAGTTTCAATCTGCAGTTCATAACCAATAGATTGTGGTCAGAATCCACATCTGCCCCAGGAAATGTCTTACAATTTAAAACCTGGTTCCTAAATCTCTGTCTTACCATTATATAATCTATCTGATACCTATTAGTATCTCCTGGATTCTTCCAGGTATACAACCTTCTTTTATGATTCTTGAACCAAGTGTTAGCTATGATTAAGTTATGCTCTGTGCAAAATTCTACAAGGCGGCTTCCTCTCTCATTCCTTCCCCCCAATCCATATTCACCTACTATGTTTCCTTCTCTCCCTTTTCCTACTGACGAATTCCAGTCACCCATGACTATTAAATTTTCGTCTCCCTTCACTACCTGAATAATTTCTTTTATCTCGTCATACATTTCATCTATTTCTTCATCATCTGCAGAGCTAGTTGGCATATAAACTTGTACTACTGTAGTAGGTGTGGGCTTTGTGTCTATCTTGGCCACAATAATGCGTTCACTATGCTGTTTGTAGTAACTAACCCGCACTCCTATTTTTTTATTCATTATTAAACCTACTCCTGCATTACCCCTATTTGATTTTGTATTTATAACCCTGTAATCACCTGACCAAAAGTCTTGTTCCTCCTGCCACCAAACTTCACTGTATCGCTGAGGCACGCAAGCCTATCCCCACCAACGGCAAGGTCCATGGTTCATGGGGGGGGGGGGGGGTAAAAATCGTAGAGGGAGATCAAAAGATGAATACACTAAACAGATTCAGAAGGATGTGGGTTGCAGTAGGTACTGGGAGATGAAGAAGCTCGCACAGGATAGAGTAGTATGGAGAGCTGCATCAAACCAGTCTCTGGACTGAAGACCACAACAACAACCTTAGCAAAAGGCTAAGAATCCAAAATATAATCTATCTGATACCTATTAGTATATCCAAAAAAATTATAGTCCAATGTAAAATCTCTAAGCAGGTCTAAGGTTTCCCTCCAGTCACTCATTGATCAGTTTGGTGTGGCAGCAAAAGACAACAAATGGAAAGATGAAGTTTTAAATTTTGCATTTAAAAAATCATTTACACATGAGAATTCTATAAACGTAATGTTGTTTGATCACTGAGCAGGCCCCCATGTGGATGACATAGTAATACACATTCCTGGTGTAGAGAAACAATCCCAATTTGGTTTTACAAAGAGTACTCTACACCATTGGCCATTTAATTAGCTTGCATTTATCGCAAATTTAGAGCACACTTGACTCCTATTTATAATAAGAGAAAACGAACAGATCCATAAAATTACAGACCAATATTGTTAACATTCATTTGCTGAGAGCTCTAGAACATATTGTTAGTTCAAATATAATAAATTTCATAGAGCCTGAAAAGCTTATGTCCTCAAATCTACATGGTTTTAGAAAGCATCGCTAGTGTGAAACTCGGCTTGCCCTTTTCTCACATTCTATAATATAAACTATGGATGATGAGCAACAGCCCAAGTCCATATTCCTAGAGTTCTGGGAAGTATTTCACACAGTCCCCACTGCAGACTGTTAACAAAGGTATGAGCATACAGAATAGGTTCCTAGATATGCAAGTAGCTTGAAGACATTTTAAATGTAGAACCCAGTATGTTGTCCTCAATGGCGAGTGTTCACCAGAGACGAGGGTATCATCAGGAGTGTCCCAGGGAAGTGGGACAGGACAGGTATTATTTTCTATATACATAAATGATCTGGCAGACAGGGTGAACAGCAGTCTGCAGTCACTTGCTGATGATGCTGTGGTGTATAGTAAGGTATCTAAGATGAGTCAGTATAGGACCACACAAGATGACTCTAGACAACATTTCTAGTTGGTCTGATGAATGACAGCTGGCTCTAAATTTTAAAAAATACATAAGTTAATGTCGACGAGTATGAAAAAGAAACCCGTAATTTCAGATACAGCATTAGTAGTATCCTGCTTGACACTGTCACATTGTTTAAATATCTGGGTGTAACATTGCAAAGCAGTATGAAATAGAATGAGCATGTGAGGATTGTCATAGAGAAGACAAATGGTTGACTTTGATTTGTTGGGAGAATTTTGGGAAAGTGTGATTCATCTTTAAAGGAGACCACATATAGGATACCAGTGTGGTCTGTTTTTGAGTACTGCTTAAGTGTTTGGGAAGACATTGAAGCAATTCATAGATGGGCTGTAGATTTAGTGCACACAACATGCATGTGTTACAGAGATGCTTCAGGAACTCAAATGGGAATCCCTGAAGGGAAGGCAACATTCTTTTTGAGGATCGCTATTGCTAACATTTAGAGAGCCAGCAGATGAAGCTGACTGCAGGACGATCCTACTGCTGCAAACATAAATTTTGCATAAGGACCATGAAGATAAGATACAAGAAATCAGGGCTCATATGGAAGCATATAGGTAGTCATTTTTTCCTTGCTCTGTCTCTGAGTGGAACAGGAAAGGAAATGACTAGTAGTGGTACAGGGTACCCTCCAAGATGCATAGTACATGCTTGCAGAGTATATATGTAGATGTAGATTTAGATGATGGAGTGATATTCCATTAAGACATGCACAGCTCAGGACTCAGCTTGAGTAACATTTTGAGTTTTGGTGGTAGTTTTCAGGAAGAATTGAGACACAATGCTGGAAGTGAGGGTTATGAGGAATGCTTGAAGAGGATACTTTTGGTTTGGAACTATTCTAGGCATGGCACTACACTCACTCTGTTGATTGTGGCTGAATTTTGGTGTGCGCTTGAAGGCTAGGCCTTTTGAAAGAACAGATTTCTAAAGATAAGAGACAGAGATCTGGATAGGAGGTTTAAGACTGAATGGGGATTGGGGTTTGATTATGGCTATGATCAGTGTTTGATATGATATGTGCAGGATTGGGAGATTAAAAAGGAAGCCAGTTTGGGCTCGTTGGTTAGGAACTGGGCGGGAAGGAAGGGGGGGGGGTCATGGGTGGTAGAAGAGAGAGAGATGGAGGGGGACACCGCTTTTTAGAGATTTGACCCTACAGTGTGGATAGCTTCTTTAGGTGGAGTGAGGCATTTTGTTCAAACTGAATATTGATTTTTGTACAAAATACTTTTTATGAAAGTTTTTATAATATCACTATATACAACTACTGAAATTCGAGAATGAGGTGTATATGATTTTGGGACATTATGGATTGTCCTTACCTATTGAGTAATAAAAGAGACTGCAAGGAAACACCAACACTTTTCAATTGGACAGCTATATCAAAAATTTAAGACAGAAACAGGAAAGAAATGCATTCTTGCCTATTGTTTGTTGATGCTGGTAGATCTTTCTGTCTTGAAAACTAAAGATGTAGAAGAAGTGGAGATGGACAGGAAAAATCACAATACAAAGAGTAACTTTTGAGAAAGAATTGATTCAAATGAGAGCCAAAGTAGGTATTTAATGTGCTTGCAAGTGTTTATTAACTGTTCATAACTACATTTGCAAATGAGGGATCTGATCTGCGACAAAGAAATAGTAATTTTATCTGATAATTTTCATCTTTGATTCCAAAATTTTCTAAAATAGATTGCAGTGATGCATACCACTCCAAGGGAGTGAGGCATATCCTTGCATGTCCTTAGTGATGAATGATACTTAGACCAAGGCAGTTTATATAGTAAAAAAATAATAACATAAAAATAATACGTCTAATATTAAAGTGCAGTATTGTGTACTGATTTTATTTTTATTGTGCATGTGGTGAGCTATAATGAGGGATGTTTGTTACACATCTTCAGCATTGAACAGCAGTTGTGCCAAGTTTGTAAGAGGAAATACTCAAGCTGGATACAAAGTAGTGGTAACACTGCTGTAAAGTCAAACCATCTGTGTTGACATAATGAAGCCTGTGAGATGAGTTTGTACAGTGAGAAGGGACGGTACTCTGTCAATCAACTGCAGTGTGTAGAATGTTGAATGTCACAGCAATAGTGCAACTGCCCTAACATCATGTTTACAAAGACGGAGCAACATTCTTAGCTCAAAACTGAAGTGGCATGAGGTCAGAGTATGCAAGAATGTTTCCAGGGACTGCGTGAAGCATGTGGTGAAGTAGTTGCCATACAGCACAATTTCACAATGGGTTAAAGCATTCAGAGTATGCAGAGATGCTGTGGCGTATCACCCTCATACAGGGCGACCCCATGTGGAGGACAATACAGTTCAACTCCTCGCTTCCTTGCTGGATGCTGTGTGTGAGTTAGTAGCAGAAGTCAGAGTATGCCACAAAACTGTGCTCCACTTTCTGCATGACATTCCAGGGTACCACAAAATTGCAGCATGTTGGATACCTCTTGAAATGTCTGAGGTGCAACAATGGCACTGCAGTACTGTCACACAGGATTTGTTGAGCTGGTACCAAGGGGAAGGTAACAACTTATTTGATCCATTGTCACTACTGAAAAACTCCGGGTGCACTCATATGAACCAAACTTGAAATGCCAATCCAATGAATGGAGATGTCCCACTTCTCCTCTACACAGAAAGAGCACGCTATATCAAGTACCGTGAAGGCAATGTTCATTATGGAGTACGATACTGATGGGGTAATACTTCATCTTGCTGTACCATCAAGAATGACAGTATACACTGGCTACTACTGCACATTCCTGCAACATCATCTTCATCCAGTGTCAGGCAAAAGCGACAACATTTCATGGAACAGCAATCCATCCTTTTACATGACAATGCACAATGCCAAACTGCTACTGCTGGCCTGGACCTCTTGCACCACCAATGGGAGAGTCTGGAACATCTACTGCGCATGCCCAATATGAGATCCTGTGATTACAATCTCTTTACCAAAGTGAAAGCACCACTGCGAGGAATCTGGTACAACACTGGAGATGAAGTTTTCCATACCATAAGGCGGATAATATGGGACCTCAACACAAATAGATAAGCAGATGGTATAAGACACCTTCTGGACATTTGGCAAATGGTCATGAATAACAGGGTTATTATACTGATGGTGTGTAATTATAAGTACAGTTCTCATTACTATTTATCCAGCCGTTGTACATACTTGGACGTGGTTACTCCTTAAGATCTGAGAAAGCAAATTGTTGAAGCTGTTGATTCAGTAAAAAGGGACCTGTTGATTCATTTGTGGAATGAAATGGACTACCATTTCAATGTCTCTCAAGCAATGCATGGTGTTCATGTTGAGTGTATGGTATAGTGTCTGCACAAACAAAATGCTCTGAACCTTGACAAACCGTCTGTTGGCTTCTGTCTCAGGTTCTTCAGCCGACATTTGTTTGATGAGTTTTCTGACATTTTGCAAGCATGAATGGCTGGCCTTGTCAAAGCTGGTGGAGGACTGGAGTCAAGCTTGTGGGTGCTTGCCAATGTCCAAGGGGTTCTCTGTGGTGATTTCTGGTGCGGTTCTCCTTTTGCTACCTGCAATAGTTGTTCGCTGAATCATGGGAATCCAAGGTCCATTCACCGTGAGGCTTTCTGCTTTCTTGTTGAAGTTATTCTCATGTTTGTGAATTTCTATAGCCTCCCTGAACAATCAGTTGTGATAGTTCTTCTCTACAGTGAGAACCTCCACTTTGGCGAATTTTACTATGTGGTCGACGTCACACAGCATGTGTTCTGCCACGGCTGATTTATTACCTGCCCTAACGTGCAATGTCGCTTATGTTCTGTGATCCTGATGTTGATTGATCGTCCAGTCATTCCAACATAAACTTTTCCACATGTGCATGGTATGCGGTTTATTCCCGGCATTGCATATGGATCCCTTTTCTCTTTTGCCGATCTGAGACACTCTTTGACGTTCTTTGTCAGTTTATAAATAGTCTTTATGCCATGTTTGTGCAATATATGGGCGATTTTGTATGTCAATCTGGGAGTGTATGGCAGAAAGCTCATATCTGACATTTCTTTTCCCTATGTGTCACTTCACTGAGTGACTCTGTTACACTTCTTATATAACTGGTGGCATACCAATTGCTCCTCAGAACACTTTCCAGGTGTTGCATCTCGTGTCTGAGGTATGACGGCTTACATATACTTCTTGCTCACGTTATGAGCATATTAGTCATGGCTCGGGTGGTGATTTGACAGTTTGTGCAAGTATCGGCCCATGTGTGTCAATTTTCAATACACACTGTGTCCCAGATTTTCACCATTCCTTGTGACCAGTACATCTAGAAATGGCAGCTGCTTGTCCTTTTCTATTTCCATAGTTAATTTTATGTTTGCATTGAGACTGTCCAAGTGTCTTAGGAAGTTACCGAGCTGTTCCTCACCAAGGCCCCACACAACAAAGTTATTATTGATGTATGTGTACCATACATTAGGTTCACAAGTTGCCAAGTGCAGTGCCTGTGCTTTGAAATGTTCCATGAAGAAGTTGGCCACCACTAGACTAAGAGGACTACCCATGGCGATGCCTTCCAGCTGTTTGTAGAAGTTGCCATTCCATGTGAAATAGCTCATGGTGAGACATTCATGAAAGAGCAAGACATCACCAAGCTCTTTCTGAGACAGAAGCCAAAAGGCAGTTTGTCAAGAAGTGGCCAGCCATGAAAGCCTTAACAGTTTTGTACTTTGAACATTCCTTTATCCAGTGACATGTGCAATGTTTCTGTCTTTCATAGTCTGTCTGTAATAAAAAACTGAAATCTATTCTTTCTTTTTGAATCAGCATGTATTTTGCATTTAAAATTGTTATTACAACTTTGGTGGTGAAGTTCAGAAGATCTATTCGTGGAAGTACATGGTCAAACTATTGTTATACAAAACCAACATAACAATACATACAGTATAATGTAAGTGGATAGATAAAAAATCTACTCACCAAGTGGTGGCAGGAGAACACAGACAGATAAAGAGTAAGGAAATCTCCAAGCTTTTGGAGTTAGTGGCTTGTTCTCCTAGGCAGAAGGGAAATGGAAAAAAAGGACTGCCTAGGTTTAGGAAATGGGGAGAGTTTGAAAAAATTGTTCAGAATCCCAGATCAGAGGAGACTTTCTCCATTTCCAAAACCTCACCAGTCTTTTTTCTTCATCCCTCTTGCTTCTCCTCAACTCTTCTGCC